>NC_048569.1:6693825-6846325 GCF_013265735.2 Oncorhynchus mykiss | reverse complement strand
TCGGACTTCGGATATTTCCCGGATCTGAGGTCCACTTGAATAAACTTTCAAAGTTCTTGGAATGTTCTGGATTGACTTACCTTCATGTCTTAAAGTCATAATGGACTGTCGTTTCTCTTTGCTTATTTGAGCTGTTTTTGCCATAATATGGACTTGTTCTTTTACCAAGTAGGGATATCTTCTGTATACCACCCCTACCTTGTCACAACACAACTTATTCGCTCAAATGCATTAAGATGGAAAGAAATTCCACAAATGAACTTTTAACAAGACACACCTGTTAACCTGTAGTGACGCCCAGCCCGTGAACGGGACCGTTATCATCATCTGACACTAATTAGCATAACGCAACGGACATAAATCTTCCTGGAAAATATTCCTATTCATGAAAATCACAAGTGAAATATACTGAGACACAGCTTAGCCTTTTGTTAATCACCCTGTCATCTCAGATTTTCAAGATATGCTTTACAGCCAACGCTAGACAAGCATGTGTGTAAGTTTATCATAGCCTAGCATAGCATTATGCCTTGCTAGCAGCAGGCAAACTTGTCACGGAAATCAGAAAAGCAATCAAATTAAATCGTTTACCTTTGATGAACTTCGGATGTTTTCACTCACAAGGTAGACAGCCAAAGTTAATTTTTTCCCAAAATATTATTTTTGTAGTCGAAATAGCTCCGTTTGTTCTTCACGTTTGGCTGAGAAATCGCCCGGAAATTTCGGTCACCACAACGCCAAAAAATATTCAAAATTAATAATATCGACAGTAACATGGCAAACGTTGTATAGAATCCATCCTTAAGGTGTTTTTCTAATATCTATTCAATAATATATCAGTCGGGACAATTCGTTTTTCACTCTGACCGATTGGAGTAATGGCTACCTCTGTATTTTACGCGAGAATCTCTCTCGGAGCCACCATGTGACCACTTACGCAATGTGGCTGCCTACGGCTATTCTTCAACAGAAATGCGTAAAACTACGTCACAATGCTGTAGACACCTTGGGGAAAACGTAAGCTTGTTGATGGTACATTCACAGCCATATAGGGAGTCATTGGAACGCAGGGCTTTCAAAACCTGGGGCACTTCCGGATTGGATTTTTCTCAGGCTTTCGCCTGCAACATCAGTTCTGTTATACTCAGACAATATCTTTACAGTTTTGGAAACGTTAGTGTTTTCTATCCAAAGCTGTCAATTATATGCATATTCTAGCATCTTTTCCTGACAAAATATCCCGTTTAAAACGGGAACGTTTTTTTTTCCAAAAATGAAAATACTGCCCCCTAACACCAAGAGGTTAATTGAAATGCATTCCAGGTGACTACCTCATGAAGCTGGTTGAGAGAATGCCAAGAGTGTGCAAAGCTGTCATCAAGGCAAATGGTGGCTACATTGAAGAATACTTTGAAAATATATTTTGATTTGTTTAACACTTTTTTGGTTACTACATGATTTCATATGTGTTATTTCATAGTTTTGGTGTATTCACTACTTTTCTACAATGTAGAAAATAGTCAAATTAAAGAAAAACCCTTGAATGTCCAAACTTTTGACTGGTACATTATATATGACCTATAATTAATTACAATATGAGTGAAGTAGTTTTCCTTACAAAATAGATAATAATTTAGTCTGTTAAAAAGCATATTTTCTGTGTTGGAATGGTGTGGGCGTACCCCAACAACACAAGGGTGTGGGAGTAACCCGACAACACAAGGGTGTGGGCGTACCCCGACAACACAAGGGTGTGGGCGTACCCCGACAACACAAGGGTGTGGGCGTACCCCGACAACACAAGGGTGTGGGCGTACCCCGACAACACAAGGGTGTGGGCGTACCCCGACAACACAAGGGTGTGGGCGTACCCCGACAACACAGGGGTGTGGGCGTACCCCGACAACACAAGGGTGTGGGCGTACCCCGACAACACAAGGGTGTGGGCGTACCCCGACAACACAAGGGTGTGGGCGTACCCCGACAACACAAGGGTGTGGGCGTACCCCGACAACACAAGGGTGTGGGCGTACCCCGACAACACAAGGGTGTGGGGCGTACCCCGACAACACAAGGGTGTGGGGCGTACCCCGACAACACAAGGGTGTGGGCGTACCCCGACAACACAAGGGTGTGGGCGTACCCCGACAGCACATGGGTGTGGGCGTACCCCGACAACACAAGGGTGTGGGCGCATACTGGTCATTAGAAATATAATAGTAAGCATTTCACTGTTAGTCTACACCTGTTGTTTACCAAGGACCCTTCAGTCAGCATTTCACTGTTAGTCTACACCTGTTGTTTACCAAGGACCCATCAGTCAGCATTACACTGTTAGTCTGCACCTGTTGTTTACCCAGGACCCTTCAGTCAGCATTTCACTGTTAGTCTACACCTGTTGTTTACCAAGGACCCATCAGTCAGCATTTCACTGTTAGTCTGCACCTGTTGTTTACCAAGGACCCTTCAGTCAGCATTTCACTGTTAGTCTACACCTGTTGTTTACCCAGGACCCTTCAGTCAGCATTTCACTGTTAGTCTGCACCTGTTGTTTACCAAGGACCCATCAGTCAGCATTTCACTGTTAGTCTGCACCTGTTGTTTACCAAGGACCCTTCAGTCAGCATTTCACTGTTAGTCTGCACCTGTTGTTCACGAAGCATGTGACAATTTGAACTGGTCTCTTTGAGATCCAAGTTTGAGGTGAAGTTAAAAATAAAAAAAAACATTTTCATCCAATTTATGATTTGGCCACATGAGTATAGGATGAGTCAAAAACATTATTTGAGTATGAGTTAACAGAATATTAACTTTTTAAAAGTGAAACTTTCAGTGGACAGTTACTTTAAAACTATTTGGTCGTTTTCACTTGAGGGACAGTTAAGCGTTAACAGGTGTCTTGTGTTACTTGTTTAACAGACAGACAGCATCCCCTCCAGTGTTGGCCTGCAGGATGATGCCATGGAGGTCGAGCAGTCTGACCATAGGAAAGGAGACACGGGAAGTGATGACTCTGGAACTATGGATACAAAGTATCCTTGTCCACCTCCAAAAAGGTATCCATTCCAAAATGTTCTGCTAAAAACCGGATGTCATTCAATGCTCATGGTTATTTAAATCCCCTTCCCCAAATCCTACATACCTGCATACGTTTAGACCAAGGCTCTCCAACCATCTCCTACCATCCTGGAGGTTTTAACACACCTGATTCTAATAATTAGCTGGTTGATAAGCTGAACCAAGATGATACAAATCAAATGTTATTGGCCCATACACATGGTTAGCAGATGTTATTGGTCCATACACATGGTTAGCAGATGTTATTGGTCACATACACATGGTTAGCAGATGTTATTGGTCACATACACATGGTTAGCAGATGTTATTGGTCCATACACATGGTTAGCAGATGTTATTGGTCCATACACATGGTTAGCAGATGTTATTGGTCCATACACATGGTTAGCAGATGTTATTGGCCCATACACATGGTTAGCAGATGTTATTGGCCCATACACATGGTTAGCAGATGTTATTGGCCACATACACATGGTTAGCAGATGTTATTGGTCCATACACATGGTTAGCAGATGTTATTGGTCCATACACATGGTTAGCAGATGTTATTGTCCCATACACATGGTTAGCAGATGTTATTGTCCCATACACATGGTTAGCAGATGTTATTGGCCACATACACATGGTTAGCAGATGTTATTGGTCCATACACATGGTTAGCAGATGTTATTGTCCCATACACATGGTTAGCAGATGTTATTGGCCCATACACATGGTTAGCAGATGTTATTGGCCACATACACATGGTTAGCAGATGTTATTGGTCCATACACATGGTTAGCAGATGTTATTGGTCCATACACATGGTTAGCAGATGTTATTGGTCACATACACATGGTTAGCAGATGTTATTGGTCACATACAAATGGTTAGCAGATGTTATTGGTCACATACACATGGTTAGCAGATGTTATTGGTCCATACACATGGTTAGCAGATGTTATTGGTCCATACACATGGTTAGCAGATGTTATTGGTCCATACACATGGTTAGCAGATGTTATTGGTCCATACACATGGTTAGCAGATGTTATTGGTCACATACACATGGTTAGCAGATGTTATTGGTCCATACACATGGTTAGCAGATGTTAATGAGAGTGTAGCGAAATTCTTGTGCTTCTAGTTCCAACCATGCAGTAATATCTAACAAGTAATATCTAACAATTCCCCCAACAACCACCTAATACACACAAATCTAAAGAGGTGAATTAAAATATGTCCATATAAATATATGGATGAGCGATGGCCGAGCGGCACAGGCAAGGTCCAGCAGATGGTATAAAATACAGTATATACATATGAGATGAGTCAAGTAAGATATGTAAACATTATTAAAGTGGCATTGTTTTAAAGTGACTCGTAATCTATTCATTAAAGTGTCCAGTGATTAGGTCTCAGTGTTGGCAGCAGTCTCTCTTGAGTTAGTAATGACTTTTTAACAGTCTGATGGCCTTGAACTATAAGCTGTTTTTCAATCTCTCAGTCCCAGCTTTGATGCACCTGTACCCCAGTTACAACTGGAGTTGTAGTTAAAACCTACAGGAGGGTAGCTCTCCAGGAACAGGGTTGGAGTTAACCTACAGGAGGGTAGCTCTCCAGGAACAGGGTTGGAGTTAAAACCTACAGGAGGGTAGCTCTCCAGGAACAGGGTTGGAGTTAAAACCTACAGGAGGGTAGCTCTCCAGGAACAGGGTTGGAGTTAACCTACAGGAGGGTAGCTCTCCAGGAACAGGGTTGGAGTTAAAACCTACAGGAGGGTAGCTCTCCAGGAACAGGGTTGGAGTTAACCTACAGGAGGGTAGCTCTCCAGGAACAGGGTTGGAGTTAACCTACAGGAGGGTAGCTTTCCAGGAACAGGGTTGGAGTTAAAACCTACAGGAGGGTAGCTCTCCAGGAACAGGGTTGTAGAGCCCTGGTTTAGATCATACTCATCTGATTATTATTGTTTGTTTTCATTTCAGGACAGACGCAGGGAAAATGCAGGTGTCGGCAAAAGAGAGACTTAAAATCTATTTCCACGCCATCCTCTCAATGGACTTCAATCTTGACCAGAATGAGGATCGCCTTTTCATATGGGCAGGGGAGGAAACGGGGAGCTGGGAATCCAATGCAGTTGAGCTAACCGTGACAAAGTGGGTTCGCTTCACGTGTGTGTCTACTGTATGTTCAACCGGGAATTTAGTGGTTTGTCCCATTTGTGTTGCCCTAAAATGTAATCCTATAAGTAATTATTTCTACATAAAGAGTGATGTAACACATCCTAATGTCATAACCCTTGTTGTGTTTAAAGCCACAGTCCAATCCTGGGACAGGATGTGATGTTGAGTGGCAAGAAACTAAATAGAACTAGTCAGGTTTCCATTGACCCAGGTTTATTCCACACAAGCAATGTCGGCCCCCCCAAAAAAATATTTTTGACATGTGTAATGGAAACGGAAGATGTAGGAGAAATCTTCTAAAGATCAACACAAATTTGATCTGTTGGCCTACTGCTGGCAAAATCATTTTTCTTTAAAAAAAAATCTCTCTCTATATATATATAGAGGGAGAGATTTTTTTTTAAAGAAAAATGATTTTGGGTCATAGATATATAGATAGATAGATATATATATCTATCTATCTATCTATCTATCTATCTAGAGAGATTTTTTTTTTAAGAAAAATTATTTTGGGTCATTGGAAACCTGACTACTTCTCTCTCTATATATATATATATATATATATATATATTGATTTATTTTTTAACTATAAAAGTTATGTTTCTTTGCAGGACAACGATTGTCTTGACTTTCAAGAATGCCTGAATTGCTGACCTTGCTTGGTGAAACTGGCTGGTTGCAAGTTTCCCAATTGTCTC
The DNA here is from genome assembly GCF_013265735.2 of Oncorhynchus mykiss. Taxonomy (NCBI): domain Eukaryota; kingdom Metazoa; phylum Chordata; class Actinopteri; order Salmoniformes; family Salmonidae; genus Oncorhynchus; species Oncorhynchus mykiss. The sequence goes on along the minus strand of NC_048569.1, from coordinate 6,840,387 downwards.
AGATCTATAGGAGTGTGAAGTTTTCACCATCCCAATTGTTTCAGATCTATAGGAGTGTGAAGTTTTCACCATCCCAATTGTTTCAGATCTATAGGAGTGTGACGTTTTCACCATCCCAATTGTTTCAGATCTATAGAAGTGTGACGTTTTCACCATCCCAACTGTCTCAGATCTATAGGAGTGTGACGTTTTCACCATCCCAACTGTCTCAGATCTATAGGAGTGTGAAGTTTTCACCATCCCAACTGTCTCAGATCTATAGGAGTGTGACGTTTTCACCATCCCAACTGTCTCAGATCTATAGGAGTGTGACGTTTTCACCATCCCAACTGTCTCAGATCTATAGGAGTGTGACGTTTTCACCATCCCAATTGTCTCAGATCTATAGGAGTGTGACGTTTTCACCATCCCAATTGTCTCAGATCTATAGGAGTGTGACGTTTTCACCATCCCAACTGTCTCAGATCTATAGGAGCGTGACGTTTTCACCATCCCAACTGTCTCAGATCTATAGGAGTGTGACGTTTTCACCATCCCAATTGTCTCAGATCTATAGGAGTGTGACGTTTTCACCATCCCAATTGTCTCAGATCTATAGGAGTGTGACGTTTTCACCATCCCAATTGTCTCAGATCTATAGGAGTGTGAAGTTTTCACCATCCCAATTGTTTCAGATCTATAGGAGTGTGACGTTTTCACCATCCCAATTGTCTCAGATCTATAGGAGTGTGAAGTCTTCACCATCCCAATTGTTTCAGATCTATAGGAGTGTGACGTTTTCACCATGGCACGAACGTGGCTAAAAGTTGGCATATGAGAATTGTTAGAATATGGCAAATATGATTAAATTCTATCCATGCTGGCTTTTGCGGGCTACCTGAGACATGACACATTTTGGTGACAGCCTTTATTAATGCTCAATTTGCTTAATTGGATAATGGAAACACTTCGACTGCATCTTTGTTCGACATTCTAGGTTTTGGTGAAAACATTATTATTTTAATTTTTTTTTTTAGGTGTGACTCATTTACGTCCAGCTGTTTATATCAACGCGACAGTACAATGGAAATACGCAGCGTGGCGATCCACTGAGCGGACACAGACGTCAGGTCAACGTCTAGCTTTTGATTTACATTTGGTTGAGTCGTCAACTAAACGTGAATTCGTTGGATTTAGGTTGAGTGGAAGTAGATCGAATACCCTTACATTGATATGACTTTTTTTTATCCAATCAGTTTTCTACGTTGATTCAATGTCACCACATGGATTTTTTGTTGTTGTTGTTGTTGAAATGTTGTGTAAACAATGTTGATTCAACCAGTTTTTTTTTTTTGCCCAGTGGGAAGCAAATCTATTTTCTATGAAAAACGTTGTAAATGTCGACCAAACAATCCCTGGACAAGTTCGTGGAAACCTAGCTGTCGAACCCATATTTCTCCAACACTCACAGCCTCGGGTCTGCATTGAACCTGGGGCAACAGGGCGTTCAGTGTCGTTACTCCTGACCTGTGGACTGCCCTTTCTAGGGTAATCAGGGTGGCACATATCGGAAAATACATCAGGTTAATCAAATATGCTTAAAACACCATGTGTGTAAGTTTAAATGTTTTTACATGTTTACTTACAATCTCTCCAGGGAACTGGGAGTGCATGGATTCTTAGTCGAAGGAATCCTGGTCACTGACCAAGCTGCGTCCATACCATACCGATATATTGTCTACAGTTCCAAAAAGGCAACGTATGAGTACGAGTACATTGACTCTACACATCCCACCGGAAGAAGAAGTCTTTCTGTAAACACCAATCTACTCGATGAGGAAGGTAGGAGTTTTGTAGAATTTCTACAACTGTTTTCAATTGCAATGGCTGCATTTAATTGGAACACATGAGATGACAGCTTTTGGGTGATGCTCATCCCATTTTAGAACACTTTTTTTAGCTTTGTCACTATGGGGTATTGTGATGTCATTATGGAGTATTGTGATGTCATTATGGGGTATTGTGTGACGATTGATGAGGAAAAACAAACAATTCAATTTTAAAATAAGGTTGTAACATAACAAAGTGTGGAAATAGTCATGGGGTCTGAATACTTTCCGAATGCACTGTAGATTCAGCTTTGATCTGGCTTTATTAAGCACCATTCTCCATTCATCACAGAAAATCGCCAGAGTAGCCTGTTCTTTGGGCAGCTGAACAAGTAGAGCAGAGATTGTGCGTAAAGAACAAAATCCCACTCGTACGCATAAGCTTCAGACTTAAAACAAAATAATAATCTAAACTATTTTAGGTCAAACTCGACTGTAAATCAAGTTGAAATTAGTTTTGAGTCAAGTGCATAGTATTCCATATTTTATTTTTTTTAGCAACATGTCAACTTATTTGTGCTGTCAAAATGTCTCTTTCCTGCTTTGCCAAGAACATCACATAAAACATGGGTTGGCTAAAGTGGCATCTTCTTTTTGTTTGTGTGTGTCCACCCCACCCCTCCGCCACCCCACCCCTCCTCCACCCATCCCTTCCTCCACCCCTCCTCCACCCCTCCTCCACCCATCCCCTCCTCCACCCCACCCCTCCTCCACCCCTCCTCCACCCATCCCCTCCTCCACCCATCCTCCACCCATCCCCTCCTCCACCCCACCTCCACCCATCCCCTCCTCCACCCCACCCCTCCTCCACCCATCCCCTCCTCCACCCCTCCTCCACCCCACCACAGGGGCTTGGCATCAGTATGATGACATTATCTGTGCCTCGCCATCCAAGGATGTGTCCAAAAGAATAATCCAAGGCAGAGAAATCGCAGGGAAGATAATGCTTCAGACTATTTTTGAACTCCTTCACAGCTGGAATGACATTCAACTCAACTGTTTCATGAAACGACTGATTCAATTTGAACAGATTTACAGGAAACCGTCAAACCCGTCGTTGTATGCAGGCACCAACAAGAATATGAAAAAACAAAAAACAAATAAAGATGTGAGTTATTTTTAAAGAATTGTTACATAAACATAATGGCATTCAGATAATGCATAGACCAGCGATAATGCATAGACCAGCGATAATGCATAGACCAGCGATAATGCATAGACCAGCGATAATGCATGGGCCAGTGATAATGCATGGACCAGTGATAATGCATAGACCAGCGATAATGCATAGACCAGCGATAATGCATAGACCAGCGATAATGCATGGACCAGCGATAATGCATAGACCAGCGATAATGCATGGACCAGTGATAATGCATAGACCAGCGATAATGCATGGACCAGTGATAATGCATAGACGTTATGCCAAATTATTCATAGAAAAATACATGCTGTGTTACCGTGATTAATTAGATGAGAAAGAAACGCATTGCCGTTTACAAATGTCTTAAACAGTCTTCTAACATTCTGTTTTTACTCCAAGGTTCAAAAGCTGCTGAAACAGTTAATTCTGGAGAGTGTGCTTCCTCAGCTGCTGAAGAAGGGAGAGGGAAAGAGTCCCACTTTTCAGGACCAAATGAAGGCCGCTGTGATCGTACTGTATATGCGTAAACATTATGAGATCCCACTAGAGAAAGCAGAAGTCGCTGGTCTATGCTTCGCTCTCTGTCTGCCCAACATGCCTAAAGACGAGTTCCTGCAGTATTGGACAGATTTTACACAACCCGTCGTACTTCTCAAAAAGTGAGTACGTTGTTTTAACATTACAGTTCCTCAGCTATTGGCCTAAACCAAAAGATGGCATGCTTCACATACGATTCAATAACTCAGTGGCAGTTACATTTCCCTACAGGTTTATATAGAGGACCAGAAGGCTGTTGGTTTAATGCTGCATTCATAACCAAATGGAAAGGTGGTAATTACCAGTTGTTAAGTTGTAAATACCAGTTGGATGCTTTCAACTCATTGAGAAACATGACTCATTGAGAAACATGACAGTCGAGTTGTAGAAACATCTCAAGGATGATCAATTGAAACAGGATGCACCTGAGCTCAAATTAGAGTCTCATAGCAAAGGGTCTGAATACTGATGTAAATGTGATATTTGGTTTTTTTATTTTATACATTTCTAAAAACTTGTTTTTCTTTTGTCATTATCGGGTGTAGTAGACCTCACAGTGAAATGCTGAATACAACAGATGTAGTAGACCTCACAGTGAAATGCTGAATACAACAGGTGTAGTAGACCTCACAGTGAAATGCTGAATACAACAGGTGTAGTAGACCTCACAGTGAAATGCTGAATACAACAGGTGTAGTAGACCTCACAGTGAAATGCTGAATACAACAGGTGCAGTAGACCTCACAGTGAAATGCTGAATACAACAGGTGTAGTAGACCTCACAGTGAAATGCTGAATACAACAGGTGTAGTAGACCTCACAGTGAAATGCTGAATACAACAGGTGTAGTAGACCTCACAGTGAAATGCTGAATACAACAGGTGTAGTAGACCTCACAGTGAAATGCTGAATACAACAGGTGCAGTAGACCTCACAGTGAAATGCTGAATACAACAGGTGTAGTAGACCTCACAGTGAAATGCTGAATACAACAGGTGTAGTAGACCTTACAGTGAAATGCTGAATACAACAGGTGTAGTAGACCTTACAGTGAAATGCTGAATACAACAGGTGTAGTAGACCTCACAGTGAAATGCTGAATACAACAGGTGTAGTAGACCTCACAGTGAAATGCTGAATACAACAGGTGTAGTAGACCTTATAGTGAAATGCTGAATACAACAGGTGTAGTAGACCTCACAGTGAAATGCTGAATACAACAGGTGCAGTAGACCTCACAGTGAAATGCTGAATACAACAGGTGTAGTAGACCTCACAGTGAAATGCTGAATACAACAGGTGTAGTAGACCTTATAGTGAAATGCTGAATACAACAGGTGTAGTAGACCTTATAGTGAAATTCTTACTTACAGGCTCTAACCAATAGTGCAAAAAAGGTATTAGGTGAACAATAGGTAGGTAAAGAAATAAAACAACAGTAAAAAGACAGGCTATATACAGTAGCGAGGCTACATACAGTAGAGAGGCTACATAGAGTAGAGAGGCTACATAGAGTAGAGAGGCTACATACAGTAGAGAGGCTACATACAGTAGAGAGGCTACATACAGTAGAGAGGCTACATACAGTAGAGAGGCTACATACAGTAGAGAGGCTACATACAGTAGAGAGGCTACATACAGTAGAGGGGCTACATACAGTAGCGGGGCTACATACAGTAGCGGGGCTACATACAGTAGCGGGGCTACATACAGTAGCGAGGCTACATACAGTAGCGAGGCTACATACAGACACCGGTTAGTCAGGCTGATTGAGGTAGTATGTACATGTAGATATGGTTAAAGTGACTATGCATATATGATGAACAGAGAGTAGCAGTAGTGTAAAAGAGGGGTTGGTGGGTGGGTGGTGGCGGGACACACAGCAGTGTGTAGATTGCAGTGTGTGGCGGGACACAATGCACTATTGTGTGTAGATTGATGAGGGGGGGGGGGACTATTAAATCCATTTTAGATGAAGTCTGTAACGTAACACAATGTGGATAAAGTCAAGCGGTCTGAATACTTTACGAACACGCTGTATGTGTAAGATATGCTTTGTTGACTGATTTATGCAGATCTAGTTTAAAAAAAAAACTCCATTCTAGAATGCATTACATGATACACACACATCTTTCTATCTACGTGCTTTTATTTGGGTTTCTATGCAAAAGTATATCATAAAAATGGTCTTCTTTACTTGACATGAGACATACTTGTATATTCAGGCCTAAACATGATTAAAAACATTTGAATGAACTGACAGAGAGATGGCTAATGAAACACTAGCCTCCTGAGCAGGCACATTGGCTCAATGGTCAGCGGAGTTAGAGCTTCATACGGTCAAGACAATTCATGTTGCATGCTGCATATTTCAAGTCTACTCGAAAACAGGTGCACTACATGACCAGCGGTATGTGGACACCTGCTCGTCAAACATCTCATTACAAAATCATGGGCATTAATATGGAGTTGGTCATCACTTTGCTGCGATAACAGCCTCTGGGAAGGCCAATAAAAAAAAACTTGGGTTCTTAAAGAAAAGGAGACTATTGCCATGTTTGCCTCATGTCGGAAACTCGTAAATTACTGAGTTTCTTACTAGGAAGCTCGATGCAAATCATTTACATTGATTTTAACTCTTGAGGTCCCGAGTTCCCGACATGATGTGAACGCGGCATAAGCTTCCTTACTAAAGTAACCAGAAGGGAGCTCTAAGATAAGGTTGCCGTTTTTACAATAGTGTTTGTTAAATAGCATAGGCTATTGAAACCAATAATAGCATAGGCTATTGAAACAAATAATAGCAATAGCATAGGCTATTGAAACCAATAATAGCATAGGCTATTGAAACCAATAATAGCATAGGCTATTGAAACAAATAATAGCAGTAGCATAGGCTATTGAAACCAACAATAGCATAGGCTATTTAAACCAATAATAGCATAGGCTATTGAAACCAATAATAGCAATAGCATAGGCTATTGAAACAAATAATAGCAATAGCATAGGCTATTGAAACCAACAATAGCATAGGCTATTGAAACCAACAATAGCATAGGCTATTGAAACCAACAATAGCATAGGCTATTGAAACCAATAATAGCAATAGCATAGGCTATTGAAACCAACAATAGCATAGGCTATTGAAACCAATAATAGCATAGGCTATTGAAACCAATAATAGCAACGGTAAAATATATTTTCTAAATATGTTTTCAGTATTGGCAGCAGTCAACATTGTTCTAACTGGTTTGAACGAGTATAGGCTTTACAAATCACACAAATACTAGGATTCTGTTAATTGTATGTGTGAAGCACGTTCTCAATAAGCAAGATATAACCTATCCACGGTTTGATTTGGAATTTCTAGGACTGTATCATTTTGGAGGAGGCACTCTTTGGAAATGGCGCTGGCTATTTGAACAAGGGAAATTAAGTGAGTTGTTAGACTCGTGTGAATTGTGTATAATGCAAAAGCATAATGGCAAAAGCCTCCAAAATATTTATCTTGAGTAGACCAATTTAAAAAAAACTTTTATGGATAGGCTAATGCATGGCCAGGATTTAAAAAAAGACACCTGACTCATTGCTGTTTAAGTAGTGTAGAGGAAAGGAAGGAAGAGAGACTGTAGATTCTTCACACAATTTATTTTATTATAAGAATTGCATTTCTGGAACGGTTTACATTTACACAACAGATGCATAGCTTTAATTCGAAGAATACAAACCCCCCCCCCCCCCCCCTTTGGGTGGTGTGACAACCAATAGCCGTGAGGAAGCACTGTTTGGTGACCCTAATGTACAGTCAAATGACTATGGAAGTGAGAAACTGCGGTTGGGCCGTGGTAAGGTGTTATTGAGAATGCTCACGGTCTCAACACTGTTTCTAAAAGGAACCGAAACCATTTGTCTTGCTCGTCTCTCACAGCTTAGTTCAGTCTACTGCTAAATAGCAGCATGATCTATTAATGTGTGCGCAAATGGTGGCCTGCATCCCGGAGTCGCCTCTTCACTGTTGACATTGAGACGGGTGTTTTGCAGGTACTATTTAATGAAGCTGCCAGTTGAGGACTTGTCAGGCGTCTGTTTCTCAAACTAGACACTCTACTGTACTCTACTTGTCCTCTTGCTCAGTTATGCACCGGGGCCTCCCACTCCTCTTTCTATTCTGGTTAGAGACAGTTTGCGCTGTTCTGTGAAGGGAGTAGTACACAGCGTTGTACGAGATCTTCAGTTTCTTGGCAATTTCTCGCATGGAATAGCCTTCATTTCTCAGAACAAGAATAGACTGCCGAGTTTCAGCAGAAAGGTCTTTGTTCTTGGCCATTTTGAGCCTGTAATCGAACCCACAAATGCTGATGCTCCAGATACTCAACTAGTCTAAATAAGGCCAGTTTTATTGCTTCTTTAATCAGTACAACAGTTTTCAGCTGAGCTAACATAATTGCAAAAGGGTTTTCTAATCAATTAGCCTTTTAAAATGATAAACTTGGATTAGCTAACACAACGTGCCATTGGAACACAGGAGTGATGGTTGCTGATAATGGGCCTCTGTACACCTACGTAGATATTACATTACAAATCTGCCGTTTCCAGCTACAATAGTCATTTACAACATTAACAATGTCTACACTGTATTTCTGATCAATTTAATGTTGTTTTATGGGACAATATTTTTTTTAAACTTTTCTTTCAACAACAAGGTAATCTCTAAGTGACTCCAAACATTTGACCGGTAGTGTTTTATTTTGTACATTTCCCTTTGACACTGGGGTTAGCGATTCAGGTCCAGGAGTGACAGAAATATTTGAGTTATTTTCACAGTGAGAATCATGGGCGGAATAGCTGCCGGTGGCATGAAAAGGTTTTTGATTAATAAATAAGTTGTAGGTGTGATGAAGGGCTTGACCACTCACTGACCAATCAACGATCCCCATTGTTCCCTATTGCTTAATATTGCTGGCCGTTGTCTCAAATTGTGTAGATTATTGACGGTCTTTGCCCTGTCATCAACTCCAATTTGGAGTTGTGACATTACCTCTCTCCTAAACAGATTGCCAGAGCTGTTGGTGACATTACCTCTCTCCTAAACAGATTGCCAGAGCTGTTGGTGACATTACCTCTCTCCTAAACAGATTGCCAGAGCTGTTGGTGACATTACCTCTCTCCTAAACAGATTGCCAGAGCTGTTGGTGACATTACCTCTCTCCTAAACAGATTGCCAGAGCTGTTGGTGACATTACCTCTCTCCTAAACATATTGCCAGAGCTGTTGGTGACATTACCTCTCTCCTAAACAGATTGCCAGACCTGTTGGAGAAACTGATAGACATTGCGAAGGAGGAGGGGATTCTAGTGATTCCCATGCTCCATCTCCTCAAAGGTTCCTCCAAACCCTTTGAACCAATCCCTGTCACAATCACACCAAGTTGCAAGACTTGGTCAGGTCTGCAAAATACTTGGGCAGGTCTGCAAAAAGTGACCAACACTTCACAGAACAGCAACGACAGCAGGTACCATATTTCTCTCCCATTTCACGTAGGCAAATATTTGTGACTATCGGGGTCTGTTCCATTTCAATTCGTCGAATTCAGTCTGTAAACTGAAATTCTCATTTAAAGGTTTTGTCTCATAGAAAACCATTGAGGAAAATGTTTAATTAGAATCTGTTTAGGCCTAGTGAATTCACTGAATTGAAATGGAATTAGCCCCAACTCTGGTGACTATATCACCAGATAAAAAGTGAATCCTTTATTTAGCTTAGTTTAGTCCTCTTACATTTTTTTTTTGTGGGGGGTGGACGTTGCTAATAACCCTTAACTCCTCCATTTGTAGAACAATGTTGAATCTCATTAAAGCCAATGGACATTTAGTGGAGATGGACAGACTAGCGAGCCGTTCCTGGATGTGTCTACTGACCGTAGAGGATCTGGTAGAATACAGCTCCATTGTCGAAGTTGAGCTCCTGGACATGCTTCTTGTTTTTACTGTGAAGGCTCCTGTGAGTGTATCCACCAGCAACAACGGGGTGAGTTCAAATCACTACTGTAGTTGAAGACATTGTATCGTACTAAGGTAACGCACCAAGAATGGTACTAACTTAAATGTTATTTTTATACCTTACAGAATTTCACTGCCACTCTTTCACATATTCAAAACCATCTTAAAGAGCAAAAATACAGGTGATTTGACATACTTGTCTAATGAGTTTGTTTCAATATTGACAGTTGTGTAGTTTTCAACTGTCAACTGTCATCTTTTTTTGTTTTGTTTTTTTGCAGTTGTTTCAATGATGGTTATGGGAGTGAGTGCTTGGCAACAACAGTGGAACTGCTTAAGAAGATATGCAATGGAGGTCGATCCTCAAAATTCACAGCCATCCCTGTAGACTGCGTGAGCTTGTTAGCCTCAGTATCAAACTTTTCCCAGTCCAAGGTATGTAGAAATTATATTTACTGTTACCATTATTTAATCGGGAAGGTTATGGAGAACACATTCTCTGTGACAAAAACAACCTTGACGACCTGACCGTTCTCTTTCACAACAACAATATATAAAACAATGCTGGCAATATACTGTCCGGTATTAGAATGATTTTGAACAATTCACTTGTTGAATTGGCTCTATTATATTATGACAGACCAGCTGGATCTACTGTCTCTATTATATTATGACAGACCAGCTAGATCTACTGTCTCTATTATAATGACAGACCAGCTAGATCTACTGTCTCTATTATATTATGACAGACCAGCTAGATCTACTGTCTCTATTATATTATGACAGACCAGCTAGATCTACTGTCTCTATTATAATGACAGACCAGCTAGATCTACTGTCTCTATTATATTATGACAGACCAGCTAGATCTACTGTCTCTATTATAATGACAGACCAGCTAGATCTACTGTCTCTATTATATTATGACAGACCAGCTAGATCTACTGTCTCTATTATATTATGACAGACCAGCTAGATCTACTGTCTCTATTATAATATGACAGACCAGCTAGATCCACTGTCTCTATTATATTATGACAGACCAGCTAGATCTACTGTCTCTATTATAATATGACAGACCAGCTAGATCCACTGTCTCTATTATATTATGACAGACCAGCTAGATCCACTGTCTCTATGTCTCTATTATATTATGACAGACCAGCTAGATCTACTGTCTCTATTATAATCTGACAGACCAGCTAGATCTACTGTCTCTATTATAATCTGACAGACCAGCTAGATCTACTGTCTCTATTATAATCTGACAGACCAGCTAGATCTACTGTCTCTATTATAATATGACAGACCAGCTAGATCCACTGTCTCTATTATATTATGACAGACCAGCTAGATCCACTGTCTCTATGTCTCTATTATATTATGACAGACCAGCTAGATCTACTGTCTCTATTATAATCTGACAGACCAGCTAGATCTACTGTCTCTATTATATTATGACAGACCAGCTAGATCTACTGTCTCTATTATAATATGACAGACCAGCTAGATCTATTGTCTCTATTATATTATGACAGACCAGCTAGATCTACTGTCTCTATTATAATATGACAGACCAGCTAGATCTATTGCCTCTATTATAATATGACAGACCAGCTAGATCTACTGTCTCTATTATAATCTGACAGACCAGCTAGATCTACTGTCTCTATTATATTATGACAGACCAGCTAGATCTACTGTCTCTATTATAATATGACAGACCAGCTAGATCTACTGTCTCTATTATATTATGACAGACCAGCTAGATCCACTGTCTCTATTATAATCTAACAGACCAGCTAGATCTACTGTCTCTATTATATTATGACAGACCAGCTAGATCCACTGTCTCTATTATAATCTAACAGACCAGCTAGATCTACTGTCTCTATTATATTATGACAGACCAGCTAGATCTACTGTCTCTATTATGTTATGTCAGACCAGCTAGATCTACTGTCTCTATTATATTATGTCAGACCAGCTAGATCTACTGTCTCTGTCTCTATTATATTATGACAGACCAGCTAGATCTACTGTCTCTATTATATTATGACAGACCAGCTAGATCCACTGTCTCTATTATATTATGACAGACCAGCTAGATCCACTGTCTCTATTATATTATGACAGACCAGCTAGATCCACTGTCTCTATTATATTATGACAGACCAGCTAGATCCACTGTCTCTATTATATTATGACAGGCCAGCTAGATCTACTGTCTCTATTATATTATGTCAGACCAGCTAGATCTACTGTCTCTGTCTCTATTATATTATGACAGACCAGCTAGATCTACTGTCTCTATGTCTCTATTATATTATGACAGACCAGCTAGATCTACTGTCTCTATTATAATATGACAGACCAGCTAGATCTACTGTCTCTATTATAAAATGACAGACCAGCTAGATCTACTGTCTCTATGTCTCTATTATAATATGACAGACCAGCTAGATCTACTGTCTCTATTATATTATGACAGACCAGCTAGATCTACTGTCTCTATTATAATCTGACAGACCAGCTAGATCTACTGTCTCTATTATAATCTGACAGACCAGCTAGATCTACTGTCTCTATTATATTATGACAGACCAGCTAGATCTACTGTCTCTATTATATTATGACAGACCAGCTAGATCCACTGTCTCTATTATATTATGACAGACCAACTGGATCCATTGTCTCTATTATATTATGACAGACCAGCTAGATCCACTGTCTCTATTATAATCTGACAGACCAGCTAGATCGACTAACCTAATGTCAGGCAGTGTCCCATGTTATGTTACATGGCTGCATTACTCCGGATGTAATAATATCATCAAAAATATATTATAAACTGGGGGGTTCCAGTCCTGAATGCTGATTGGCTGACAGTCGTGGTATATCAGACCCTATACCCACGGGTATGACAAAACATTCGTAGTGCTCTAATTTACATTGGTAACCAGTTTATAATAGCAATAAGGCACCTCGGGGGTTTGTGATACATGGCTAATATATCACGGCTAAGGGCTGTGTCCAGGCACTCCGTGCTGCATCGTGCATAACAACAGCCCTTACACATGGTATATTGGCCATATACCACACCCCCTCGGGAGCTTATTGCATAAATAAATCATAGGATATATTCTCAGCAGTCTTGACTCTCTGAGGTAATGGAACCAGTGTCTTTAAACCTAAACCATTGGCACCAGTCTCTTAAAAATCACATTGTGTGTTCCTAGTATTAGACTTAATGGGATGTAGACTATGGCCATGTACGAATACTCACACTGGTGTTCTAAGGTATGCATTTTAGGTATGCGAAAACAAAGTTTTGTATGCTTTAAATGCCAGGATGTCCTATTCATTTCGGGCTTTTCATCTAGTAGAATTCGCTGCACACTTTTAAAAAGACGATGGTCTTTCCAGATTCACATGTTTAAACAACCGCTGATAATCAAATAATGAGATAAGGGGACGCGCTGTACCCAGACATGTATGAAGGGTGGGAATCAACACAGTTCTGCATTAGATGAGGAATTCTCAGGATGGGGGGGGCGGAGTTCATGAAACCTGGTTGTCAAATTTATTGGTGGCTTGTATACAAGGATACAATCAATCAAATCTCGAAATCTTAATCACGTTTTCTTATCACTTTTTTTAAAAACAAATGGATATGATTTACTTGTTTTGAACTAATCCTTGTGGGTTCCGTATTTCCTAAGAGTAAAATCCTAACCTGAGATCTGTGATACCTCAAACGATTACACGAGTCATGCAATCATTTTCAGAGAGATGTGTGTGATTTAAGATTAAAACGGTTCCATTTTTTTTTTTATTATTTTTTTTTATGTAATTTTGAATATGACTTTATTTTTTAATGTAAATTTGAATATGACTTTATTTTTTAATGTAAATTTGAATATGACTTTATTTTTTTAATGTAAATTTGAATATGACTTTATTTTTTAATGTAAATTTGAATATGACTTTATTTTTTTAATGTAAATTTGAAAACTTTTTATTTTATTTTTTTAAGACATGTGATGAGGGAGGAGACACTATCTGTTCAAATAATCTGAGGCTGCTGTCTGAGTCAATCGACATCGTCAGATCCTGGATCAGTACGACCTTCAAAGACAAGTTGCGCGATACCTCAGAGATCAAGGTGAGAGAATTACTCAACTTTTTAATTGCACAGATTATGGGCCAAAGCATTTTTTAATAAGAAGCTACATTGCTAATGCGGTAACAGTTCACTTGCGTGCAGCTGTGTCCCATCGCATGTAATAATATCATTAAAATATATATATATATAATAAACTGGGTGGTTCGAGCCCTGAATGCTGATTGGCTGTCAGCCGTGGTATATCAGACCATCTACCACGGGTATGACAAAACAATTGTATGCATGTATGAGCCTTTTTAATATTGTCTTATAATAAAACAGCTGCTATTTAGTCAGGATTTCTCTTATAAGACATTAGAAAGGGGTCATACATCAGTTTCATAATGTAATCATACATGCTAAATACATATATCATTAAATAAATAGTTACTGTATTAATAAGTTAATGTCAGATTCGTTAATGCCGTTATGTTGTCGCATGGCAGTTTTTTTTAAGTGACATTTAAAAAGTATTATTGTATGTTAATTTGTTAACCACATGCTCTCCTTATTGGTTATGATTCACAGATGTGGAATAGCATCATCTCTCTCAGTTTTGCCAATGTGGATTTCACCAAGAAATGGAGACAAACCTTCTGTACGGATTTAGAGGGCAAACTTAAACAGGTGTGGAACTGCTACAAAGAGCATTGATTTTAACTCTTATTATTATTATTATTATTATTATTATTATTATTTGTGTCCAGTGGAGATGTTTTGATTTGTTAAAAACACATTTTCAGATCTCCTCTCTGGATCAAATAGAGATATACTGCTCAAAGATGGAGGAGCTGGATAACTGTCATCCTAACATGACTTGTAGTATTGAGAAATGTGCTCTTGAAGCTGTCCCCTCATTGTGCCAGGTATGAGTACTCCTCAAGTAGTCCACATGGAAACCTTTAAATACTCATATTTCCGCCCCACTTTTTGGGGCCTAATGCTTACAGGAATACTTTTGTTGGTAATAAATACAGATAACTGCCAAAATAATAGAAACACTTGAGTAAATGGTTTTCTGGCGACTCTGTTGTGGTGTGGAGTGCATTTTCCTGGCATGGTTGAGCTCCACTCAACCCCTTAGAGGCCAAGGTAAATGCCAATAAATACACATTTCTATCCTGATGGGAGTGTTCTCTTCCAGGATGACAATGCCCCCCCCCCCATCCACAGGGCACGAGGGGTCATTGAATGGTTTGATGAGCATGAAAACGATGTAAATCATATGCCATGGCCGTCTCAATCTTCAGATCGCAACCCCAATTTGAACACTCATGAGAGATTTTGGAGTGGGGCCTGAGACAGCGTTTTCCACCATCACATGGCGTCACATCCCTCCAATAGAGTTCCAGATACTTTAAGAATCTATGCCAAAGTGCTTTGAAGCTGTTCTGGCAGCTCATGGTGGCCCGACACCCTATTAAACACTATAGAGGGGGGGGGGTTCCTTTATTTTGGCAGTTACATGAATGATTCAACGTAGGCATATGCACATGCTGCATTACAAATGGAAAATGATCTTGAACTAATGTAATTTTAAACCATTTTTTTTTCTCACACAAGAGTAAATCAGAGGGGAAACTCTTTGAGAGGTTTCAGATTAACAGGAAGTTTGGGAAACTCATCTCAGCCATAATCCAGAAAACCTGGCCAAGAGATAACCATGGAAACAAGGACGAGGTGGTCTTTCAACACCTCATGACTTGGACTGCAGCCAAAAATATATTTGAACTGCATGGTACTTATACTTTCCTATTTTAAGCATTGTGTAGCTCAAACAATTCACCCATTCAAACACTTCAAAATGGAATGTGTGTCGTTCTTGGTGTGTCGTTTAGGCGCTGATGAAAAGCTGATTGAGCAGCTCTCTAAAGAGGCCACGGTCAAAATTACTGAAGCAATCTCATCCTTCAAAGTCGTTTGTAACCAGCTGATCAACGGAAGCATCAAGATCAAACTGCTCAACGACATCTCAGAAAAGAAAGATACTTTCACAGAGCTGATGGAGATAGGTAATGGAAGGTTGTGTGTTCTACCTGGGGCAGCAGGTAGCTTAGTGGTTAGAGCATCGGGCCAGTAACTGAAAGCTTGCTGGATCGAATCCCAGAGCTGACGAGGTAAAAATGTGTCGTTCTGCCCCTGAACAAGGCAGTTTAACCCACTGTTCCCCGGTAGGCCATCATTGTAAATAAGAATTTATTCTTAACTGACTTGCCTAGTTAAATAAAGGTTCAACAAAAAATACACTGCTCAAATAAATAAAGGGAACACTAAAATAACACATCCTAGATCTGAATGAATTAAATATTCTTATTAAATACTTTTTTCTTTACGTAGTTGAATGTGCCGACAACAAAATCACACACAAATTATCAATGGAAATCAAATTTATCAACCCATGGAGGTCTGGATTTGGAGTCACACTCAAAATTAAAGTGGAAAACCACACTACAGGCTGATCCAACTTTGATGTAATGTCCTTAAAACAAGTCAAAATGAGGCTCAGTAGTGTGTGTGGCCTCCACGTGCCTGTATGACCTCCCTACAACGCCTGGGCATGCTCCTGATGAGGTGGCGGATGGTCTCCTGAGGGATCTCCTCCCAGACCTGGACTAAAGCATCCGCCAACTCCTGGACAGTCTGTGGTGCAACCACAGTTGGTGGATGGAGCGAGACATGATGTCCCAGATGTGCTCAATTGGATTCAGATCTGGGGAACGGGCAGGCCATAGCATCAATGCCTTCCTCTGGAACTGCTGACACACTCCAGCCACATGAGGTCTAGCATTGTCTTGCATTAGGAGGAACCCAGGGCCAACCGCACCAGCATATGGTCTCACAAGGGGTCTGAGGATCTCATCTCGGTACCTAATGGCAGTCAGGCTACCTCTGGCGAGCACTCTGTGCGGCCCCCCAAAGAAATGCCACCCCACACCATGACTGACCCACCGCCAAACCGGTCATGCTGGAGGATGTTGCAGGCAGCAGAACATTCTCAACGGCGTCTCCAGACTGTAACGTCTGTCACGTGCTTAGTGTGAACCTGCTTTCATCTGTGAAGAGCACAGGGCGCCAGTGGCGAATTTGTCAATCTTGGTGTTCTCTGGCAAATGAAAAATGTCCTGCACGGTGTTGGGCTGTCCCCCATCTGTGGACGTCGGGCCCTCATACCACCCTCATGGAGTCTGTTTCTGACCGTTTAAGCAGACACATGCACATTTGTGGCCTGCTGGAGGTCATTTTGCAGGGTTCTGGCAGTGCTCCTCCTGCTCCTCCTTGCACAAAGGCGGAGGTAGCGGTCCTGCTGCTGGGTTGTTGCCCTCTTACAGCCTCCTCCACATTTCCTGATGTACTGGCCTGTCTCCTGGTAGCGCCTCCATGCTCTGGACACTACGCTGACAGACACAGCAAACCTTCTTGCCACAGCTCGCATTGATGTGCCATCCTGGATGAGCTGCACTACCTGAGCCACTTGTGTGGGTTGTAGACTCCGTCTCATGCTACCACTAGAGTGGAAGCACCGCCAGCATTCAAAAGTGACCAAAACATCAGCCAGGAAGCATAGGAACTGAGAAGTGGTCTGTGGTCCCCACCTGCAGAACCACTCCTTTATTGGGGGTGTCTTGCTAATTGCCTGTAATTTCCACCTGTTGTCTATTCCATTTGCACAACAGCATGTGAAATTTATTGTCAATCAGTGTTGCTTCCTAAGTGGACAGTTTGATTTCACAGAAGTGTGAACGACTTGGAGTTACATTGTGTTGTTTAAGTGTTCCCTTTATTTTTTTTGAGCAGTGTGTATATATATATATATATATATATATATATATATATATATATATATATATATATATATATATATATATTGAAGGCTTGTGATCATCTCTGTTTTTCTGCTCATGAGGAAATGGGTAAGTCATAATGACATTAATGGCTGTGATATGCTTGTTTGGATCTCAATGCAGATTGTCTGTCTTTGAATGAGAAGATCCAAGGCACGAACCGTGCCTCCGTGGAAACGCTCCTGAATCTGAGGTCTGAGGAGGCTAGAGCTGTCAACCATGAGAAGGAGCTGGTGGAAATCTTGCTCACCATGAGCCGCAAACTAAATGAACACATCACAGGTGTGTGTGTGTGTGTGTGTGTGTGTGTGTGTGTGTGTGTGTGTGTGACTGTGAGAATCTGATTGTAAATAGCTAATTCTTTACTGTTTTTATGTGCCATTGCAGTTCATTTTGGGGACATGGAAAAGAGACAACTGACCAACATCGAGGACATGACCTTGGACCAGTTTATGAAGGTTCACCCGTTTGACCAGCCCTCCTCTGGAATGCATGGTGTGGTTACCTACTTTGATCTTGATCAGAGCATGCGACAGATGGCAGATGTTTGGCACATGTTTGGAGAAAGCCACATATTCAAGATGTTGTGGGAGAAACAGACCAAAGACTTTGCTTCTGAATTTGATTCCTTAGTAACACCAAAGGAGGTAACCAATGGTATTTTTAGACCTTGCTACGCTAAATACAAGAAGATCTACGAAGGCCTGAAGAATGGCAGTCTCAAGCTTAAAAGGGTTGATATCCTCTTCAACGACTACAAGGGCAAATATGAAAAGCTGGCAATGGATTTGGACATTATGTGCAGACTTAACAAGTCAGATAACAAACGCTGGATCAAGGAAAGGGTCCAGCAGATTGAGCAATACCATGGCCTTCACTTGGCTGTGAAGTCTGCTCAAGTTATTATGAAGGTCAAGGAGACCCTAAATCTTCAAGGCGACTTCAAGGCCCTACAGACACTGCTAGACATTGTAAGGAGCTGATTTCTGAATTCAAATTGTGGAAAAACTCCCATTTTTGTGGAAAAACTCCCATTTTTGTGGAAAAACTCCCATTTTTGTTTTTGCATGATTTTACTCAAAACCCATAGTGAAATAAGGGATAATCAATGAGGGCAGGGGGAGTCCTGTGTAAATAAGCCTTGATGAGAAGTGCAGCGGGAGGGGCTGACCTAGCATGTAGTGGGTTAGTTCCGCAGGACTTATCTAACATGTACACCATGGCTGTTGCCACAGAAAACAATACTAATGCACACATTTACCAGTAGAAAAGTTTTCAATTGAAATAATTCATTGTGTCCTTACTCCCGAGTGGCGCAGCGGTCTAAGACACTGCATCTCAGTGCAGGCGTCACTGCAGTCCCTGGTTCGAATCCAGGCTGCATCACATTTGGCTGTGATTGAGAGTCCCATAGGGTGGCACACAATTGGCCCACCGACGTCTGGGTTTGGCCGGGGTAAGCCGTCATTGTAAATTAGAATTTATTCTTAACTGACTTGCCTAGTTTAAATAAAGATAAATAAAGATAAAGATTCTGTGAACATCCACTGAAGCTAGCTAGCTAACTAGTTATCTAGGTTTCAAAAAAAAACATTTTAACAATGCCAATTACGTTTTCTTTCTTTTTTTACTTTGGAAACAGCAGATCAGAGGGAACATGTAATGTTTGACGTTCAGTTTCACCTCTTGGCGACATTGTAGCTGTCTAGAGGTAATTCATAATGGCTCCTGGTCCACAAACCAAATGTGACAATAAAAACATGACAGAGCTTGTCCAAAGTAATTGACTGCTAGCTAGCTAGCTAAATTCATCAGCATCCTCTGTCCACATTGGTCTTGCATTTTAAAATATTTGGTTTGTGTAGATAGCAAAGTCGTTTGTAGCTAACATTGATGCCAATGAATATAAAGTAAAACCCCATTTTATTTGTCACACACACGTGGTTAGCAGATGCTAATGCGAGTGTAGCGAAATGCTTGCGCTTCTAGTTCCAACCTTGCAGTAATATCTAACCTAACAATTTCACTAGTAAGGTGGGTTTTGTGAATGGATATTGTATTTAGGCACTTTTTGTGGTTGGAATTTCTTAGCTGTGGAATTTAATTTGTTTTTCTGGGTGTTTATTTGAAAACAATCGACACCAGTCAATCATAAAAAAATATTCCCTCCAAGCTGTGGGAAATTACTTTTTTTTACATTACTCAAGTCAAGCTAGGATTAAGTGTGTATAAAGTCATTTATTTTGATCTATTTATTATTTTAATCTTAACAGTTTGAGGCATTCACTTTTATTGAATTGCTTTTAGTCGTTGTACACCACAACATAACATTTCTCAGGGTTTTTCTTCTTCTGTTATCAGATGAGTGCAGATTTGAATGAAGAGCACATTGATCGGATTGACAATGAGCTGATGCAGGCCAAGACAGATCTGGTGGACGTCACAGAACCTCGCAGACAATGCCTCTTGGAACTTGGCCACGCAAAAGATTTTGTCATCTGGGTTAAAGAGGCCCTGAAAGGTAATAGAGGCTTATGGCTAAACATTTTCATGACTCTAATACATTGTTTCCTAAACTCTGTCCTCGAGATCCCAAAGGGTGACCGTTTTTTGTGGGTTTTTTTGCCCTAGCACTACACAGCTGATTCAAGTAATCAATTAATCATCAAGTTTTTATCATTTAAATGTGCAAAAAACAAAACATGCACTGCTTGAGGTCCCGAGGACTGAGTTTAGGAAACGCTGCTTTAATCTGCATTGATTATATTTATTTTACAGATATCAATGAGCTGAAAGTGTTTGTTGACCTGGCCTCCATCTCTGCTGGGGAGAATGATCTTGATGTGGACCGTGTGGCCTGTTTCCACGATGCCGTTCATGGATACTCCTCATTGCTCTTCGAACTGAAGCAAGAGTCCGGTTTTCAGAGCGTTAAAGAGGTGATGAAGAAGCTCTGGAGAACATTGGATAATGATTGCAACCTTCCAAAAAAGCTGGTGAGATGAATATTTAACTTTTTTTTTTTTTTTTAAAGACCGTTTTAATAATCCATTTTAAATTAAAGCAGTCGATGTCCGACACCTTAATTCTCTGTTTGAAGCATGACACAGCACGACACTTGGAGTGGTTGAAAACTGTGAAGGATTTCCACGGGTCTGTGGAGCTGTCCTCCATCTCCCTAGCAACCGCCATCAACAAAAAGGGCATCTACACCATCAGTGCACAGAACGAAAAGAAGGTAGACAATATTACCATGTAATATACTGTATGGATAACATTTTCATCAAGAAAAAAAACAATACAGATCTGCAATGTGATTTAGGTTCTATCTTAAACAATGTGATTTAGGTTCTATCTTAAACAATGTGATTTAGGTTCTATCTTAAACAATGTGATTTAGGTTCTATCTTAAACAATGTGATTTAGGTTCTATCTTAAACAATGTGATTTAGGTTCTATCTTAAACAATGTGATTTAGGTTCTATCTTAAACAATGTGATTTAGGTTCTATCTTAAACAATGTGATTTAGGTTCTATCTTAAACAATGTGATTTAGGTTCTATCTTAAACAATGTGATTTAGGTTCTATCTTAAACAATGTGATTTAGGTTCTATCTTAAACAATGTGATTTAGGTTCTATCTTAAACAATGTGATTTAGGTTCTATCTTAAACAATGTGATTTAGGTTCTATCTTAAACAATGTGATTTAGGTTCTATCTTAAACAATGTGATTTAGGTTCTATCTTAAACAATGTGCGTGAGATGGAGGCCATTACATGATGACATGTGAACTATTAGGAACCACCTGCTATTTTTTTTTATATATATATTTTTTACCTTTAGGCAAGTGAGTTAAGAACAAATTCTTATTTTCAATGACGGCCTACCGGGGAACAGTGGGTTAACTGCCTGTTCAAGGGCAGTTAACCCACTGGAGGGTTAACTGAAGGGCAGAACGACGGGGGTTCTAACCACTAGGCTACCCGACGGGCAAGATGTATACAGATGTAGATGTATACAGATGTAGATGTATACAGATGTAGATGTATACAGATGTAGATGTATACAGATGTAGATGTATACAGTTGTAGATGTATACAGATGTAGATGTATACAGATGTAGATGTATACAGTTGTAGATGTATACAGATGTAGATGTATACAGATGTAGATGTATACAGATGTAGATGTATACAGTTGTAGATGTATACAGATGTAGATGTATACAGATGTAGATGTATACAGATGTAGATGTATACAGATGTAGATGTATACAGTTGTAGATGTATACAGTTGTAGATGTATACAGATGTAGATGTATACAGATGTAGATGTATACAGCTACAACATATAGGGGGGTAAAACAAGGGGTTCTAATCCTGTAGACAGTTTTTTTTGTGTAACTAAATTTCACAGATAAATGATATGCACAAATAAAATGCCCAACGGACCAATGAGCATCTGACTTTCCTGAAGCGTAAAGGAACGCCCATTTTAAGAATGTTGTGTGAAAGTAACGCATACACATTATTCTGTGTTCATTCTGAAACATTAAGAGAATATTATGTGCATTTTAAAAAATTAACTTAACATTAACATTTAAACATAACAACTGGACAGATTTTGTGTTTTAAGGAACCAGTCTTATGTAATGACCCACAGCCTAATTCATGTGTCCACAATCTACTTACATGTTTTGGGACTGTTGTGAGAGCACAAAACATTTCAGTATTTAGTCAACATACCCAAGTTGCACAGTTTTGCGAAAATCAATAAGAACAGTCACATGTATCTCGGCGTGTTGCTTTTTTTCTCAATCAAGTTGAGTCTTGAGACTGCCCTGAAGTTAAACATCTCTGAGGAACATGGTGAGGAACAGGAGATGCGTTCCTACTCACTAGAGGACCTGAGGGAGCTGCAGAACAAACTCATGCTCATGTCTGGTAAAGGGGACCAGTCTGAGGTGAACCACTTTTCAGAGGTATATCTCTCAGTATTTAAAAAAAAAAATTCAGATACTACTTGTAATGTTGTTGTGCCTTAGTTTATTTTCAGTTATAATTAAGCACTTTTGTGTTCATTTTCTGAGGTTTTCGCCAGTGTCCAGAGATTGGCTGTGGCGTTCATTGCCTTGTTTACAGCTGGGAACCCCCTGTTCCGAAACTGGAAAGCCAACATCAAATGTAGTTCACTCAGCGAGGAGGCTGACATCGTCATGGACTTTAACCTGGGCAGTGTTGTCAGTGTGATTACGGTGGAGGGCAACATCGTGGATCAGCTTCCGGAGCTGTGCAGGAAGCTGGAGAAGTGTCTGCAGTACTGGAATGACTTTATGGACAAACAGAGATCCCACCATTACTACCTGAACTACTACAATGCAGAGCAGATAGTCTACCTGTGCAGTACGCTGACTCAGCAAAATGTGGCCGGTTTTGAAGACCAAGTTCTCATGATGCTGTCGTTCGTCAAACCCAACTGCACAGCCTCTGATCTGAGGCAGTCCCTCCATGCACTGCGAAGTGAGATCCTCACCATACAATCAGAGCAAAATGAGGAAGTTGAATTTCACACCTTTGTTGAAGTGTCAAGCAGTCTCATCGAACAAGAAATTGGCTCAGGAAAAGTGAATCTGATTTGGAATGCTTACATGAGAGACATGAAGAACTTTCTTCCAGACACTCTTGATGTCAGAAGCTTTGGAAGATTTTTGGAAATATTGGCCAACAAAAAGGAATATAAATATTTGCCCAAAAAATGGAACGAAAAACCTATTCAAAGGCATCTGCCCAAGGGCCTAGCTATTGGGAGCCCAAACCTTATTGTTTGCCCTCACAACGAGATCCTGGCATCTTGCATCTCCATTTACATGAGTAGTGAATGTCAGCCATTGCCTACTTATGATGAGGTGCTACTGTGTAACTCTACCACACCTTTTGAGCAAGTGGAGCTGTTTCTCAGGCGCTGCCTCACCCCAGGCTACAGAGGACAGAAGATCTACACCATGCTCTACGGGGATCAGCTGAGTTATGAAGTGAGCTCCAAAACCGAGAGATTTTTCAAGAGTGTCACAATGCAGTGCCGGAAACACTACAGGCTTGTGATCATCTGCAGTTTGGATCGAGAGCACACCTACCTTCCCTCAGCCTTCAGCCAGTACAGGTTACACATGGTACCCCAGGAACCCCTGATCATGATTCAGCGTTACCTGAACAGACACTATACAGTCCCGGCAGATCAGACCAGTGCTGCTGCTGTCTTCAAAGACAGACAGTTTGTGGGAGTTGTGTCGTCCGAAAGAGCAGGAGTCGGTCAGTATATTTCGTAGACATTTCCACCTGCAAATAGTGTAATATGTAGATAATGTCTGAAGCAGTAAGTCATGTCATTGAAGTGACTTTAACCCATCATCTAGCGACCTCATCAAGAGGTTTGGATGGTTAAGGTGTTGGCTTGGCAGTTGTTGGACCAGGGTTTAAGTCCTGGTTGGGGCTACGCCCTAGAATTTGTTACAATTTAATTTTCTGAACATCATTTCACACTAATAAGTTATACAAAAACAATTATTTCACACATCCCTTTACAGATGTTTGTTTTAAGGTAATGTTAAAGTAAGGAAGTAGTGCTATGCTAGGTCAGATAGTTCTAAGCTTTTTTCTTTAAACATGTAGCTCCTGAAGTTTGATTGACTAATTTGTCTTTATTTAAAACGCCTCACTCTTCAACTTGTTTGGTTCCTCTCAATAATAACATGTTGTTGACCCTTTCAGGTAAATCCCTTTATATCACGAGGCTATTTGAAAAACTGAAGGACGTCTTCATGAAGACCACAGTGCTGAAATGCATTCGCTTGATCAAGCCAACGGTTGACGAAAATGTCATTCTTCAGTCTCTTCTCAACAACCCTGGGAAGAAAGAGCTGACCATCTTCCATTTTGATGTCACATCCACGGTAAATATATTGGGGGGTATTAATTAAAGCTAGTTAGGTTTTCTCGTGTGAGAGGGGGAAAAATAAATTGTGCCTCTGAAATGGATTATTATAACATTATTGATTAACGTTATTTGATCATGTTTATTGCAGACAATAACCCTTATCCTAGTTATGGTCTTCTTTTGAAAAAGCAGTTTACGTGCACCGTAAAAATGAACAACCGCCAATATTCCTGTTTAAATGATGAACAGAATACCCCTAATAAATTCTGTAACCTAAGTCCACAGCAAATGAATCCCTGGTAGTGGTTCAACAGGCACCTGAGAATTTGCCTTGTAGGCTTTAGGAAATTATTTTCCTGGCGATTTCCCACAACAATCATTTGTGCGAATTGCATGCGAGCTTTTAGTTTTGAGCTGTGATGTTTTCACATCAAACACTTATTTAATACGAACAGTGACTTGTAAAATATGTTGAACTACAATAAATCTAACTTCCTGGACAGACAAAAGCTGAGCCACTGATAGGTAAGGAGTTCTGATGACCCTCTGAACTGCTGTACCGTGTGCTGAGCAGCAATGCAAAACACACAAATGATGACTTGTGCCATTCTCACAGTTACCGGTCCTGATGGCCATGGCTGGCGCTGAATACGCTCTGTGTGAGGTCATGGGTCAACTACCGAAACTGTGGATTATGATTGGAGGATTTGGTAGGAATAGGCGTGATTCTCGCTCACACTTAAAATCTTGACTGCGTCATATATCCGATTCGAGTTAAAATCGTTTCGGACGTCAATGTCCTTCATCTGATTGCAATAACATCCCAACCCGACACTATGATCATAGGACTTCACAACAATCATGAAAGTTTGCCTACAAAAATAATCGGAGTGAAAATCGTATTGTATACTAGGCATAAAACAACATAATTGTCACTATGCTTGAATCTACTTTGAACTTAATTACATCTAGTATTTTTTTGTAAATTCCTTTCCCCTCATTGTTTTTAATGCAATGTTCAACAGGTACAGAAGGGTCTTGATGAATGTCTGTTTAAACTGCTGGTCCTGGGCTATTTGATGGATTCTGAGGGAAGGATGTGGAAATGCAGCAACAAGCAGTTGTATGTGATTGAGATTCTACAGTCTACTGTAAACCAGCACAGAAATGAACCAACAATGGTATGCTTTTTATTTTACTTTAAAGACTATCCAATGTTCATTTGTTATCAGAGCCTGTAATCAATGTACATGTATTTCTTGATTTTCTTAATCACACTTTCTCTCCTCTTTACAGAAAGCACCTGTCAACTTTACTTTCCTGGCCGTGTTCCCAAACATCTTCTGCCGCCCACCCAATGAGATTCTAGAGCTGGAAATGAGGATGCAACAGGATCCCTCCATTACGAAGCCTGAAGGCCCGCTTATGGATGACCAAGAGTTCAAGAGTGACGCTTACCAACGACCATACCAATATCTGACGCGATCCCATAATCACGTCAACTTGGACAGATTTATGTACAGTGGAGTTGAAGGGAGCCATGTCAAATGTCTCCAGTTGCTCCTTCTGTACTGTGGAATTAAGGACCCCTCGTGGGCGGAGTTGAGGAATTTTACATGGTTCCTTAACCTTCAGCTGCGAGACTGTGAGACGTCCGTCTTCTGTGATGCCTCTATCACCGGGGACACTCTTCAGGGATTCAAGAACTTTGTGGTGGACTTCATGATTCTGATGGCCAAAGATTTCGCTACTCCTTCACTCAGCATCTCTGACCAGAGCCCTGGGAAACAGCAGACAACCGGAATACAAGAAGAAGACTTGGCACCCTTCCGGATCAGAAAGAGATGGGAGTCAGAACCACATCCCTACATCTTCTTCAATGATGACCACGTGTCAATGACCTTCATTGGCTTTCACCTTCAGCCCAATAAAGAAAACTGGGTAGATGCCGTTGATCCATCCACGGGGAGTGTGATCAAAAGAAACATCATGACCAAAAAACTGTTTGACGGCCTGACGCTGCAGAGAGTCCCTTTCAACATTGATTTCGATGAACTGTCGAGACAGGATAAAATTGAATGCATTTGCAATGTTATGGGAATCCGGCAGCATCTTGATCCCGATGAAACATATGAGCTTACAACTGACAATATATTGAAGATGCTGGCAATTCTCATGCGGTTCAGGTGTAGCATCCCTGTTGTAATCATGGGGGAGACGGGGTGTGGGAAAACGAGGCTCATCAACTTCCTCTGTGAACTACAGAAGAGAGCAGTGACCACGCAGAATATGAAGCTAGTCAAAGTGCACGGAGGAACTAGCTCAGACATGATCTACACCAGTGTCAGAGAGGCAGAAGCCATTGCTTATAACAACAAACAAAGATATGGCTTTGATTCTGTTCTCTTCTTTGATGAAGCCAACACAACAGATGCCCTCAGCAGTATTAAGGAGGTCATATGTGATCGTACTGTAGAAGGAGAACCTTTGCAATCCCAATGTGGCTTGCAAATCATTGCAGCATGCAACCCTTACAGAAAACACACAGATGAGATGATTCAGAGATTGGAGTCAGCTGGCCTAGGATACAGAGTCCGAGCTGAAGAGACAGATGAAAAGTTGGGGTCCATCCCTCTCCGCCAGTTGGTGTACCGAGTCCAGGCCTTGCCCCCAAGCATGATCCCTCTGGTATGGGACTTTGGACAGCTCAATGATCACACTGAAAATATGTACATCAAGAAAATTGTCAAGAGGGTGGTTCAGACCAACATGATCAATGTGACATATGCAAGTTGGATCACAAAAGTCCTGTCGGCTTCACAGAGGTACATGCGGAAAAGGAAAGATGAATGTGGCTTTGTAAGTCTCAGGGATGTCGAGCGTTGCATGCAAGTTTTTGTCTGGTTTTACAAAAACCATAAGATGCTACTTGCTGATCTCTGGGAGTTTGAGAGAAATCAAAATGCAGAGAGGCGTGAAGAAATCCGAAGAGATCCAGTCTTGTGGTCTCTGGTGATGGCAGTGGGCGTGTGTTACCACGCCTGCTTGGAAAACAAAGAAGAGTACAGACAAAATATCTGCAAGTATCTCACTGGAATATACACCCCATTGAAGGTGATGCAGGAAATCTCACTCATGCAGGATCTTTTCCTGAGTGGAGTGCCACTGGGGGAAACAATTGCACGAAACAATGCTCTGAAAGAGAACGTCTTCATGATTGTTATCTGCATTGAGCTAAGAATCCCTCTCTTCTTGGTAGGGAAACCTGGGAGTTCTAAATCGCTGTCTAAAACCTTGGTGGCAGACGCCATGCAGGGTCAGGCTGCACACTCTGACCTCTACAAAAGGCTGAAGCAGATTCACCTGGTGTCCTTCCAGTGCAGCCCTCACTCCACACCGGCGGGCATCATCAACACGTTCAAGCAATGTGCTCGTTTCCAGGAGGGAAAGAACCTGAAGGAGTACATATCTGTGGTGGTGCTGGATGAAATCGGATTGGCTGAGGACTCTCCCAAAATGCCCCTGAAAACCCTCCATCCTCTGCTAGAAGAAGGATGCATTGATGATGAGCCATTGCCACACAAGAAGGTTGGATTCATTGCCATTTCCAACTGGGCTTTGGACCCCGCGAAGATGAACAGAGGGATCTTTGTTTCACGCGGTGACCCTGACGAGAAGGAGCTGATTGAGAGTGCAAAAGGCATATGCTCGTCTGACACAATGATTTTGGAGAAAGTCAGAGATTTCTTTCAACCCTTTGCCAGGGCCTTCCTGAACATCAGTCCAGAAAAAGGCAAAGGTTTCTTTGGTTTGCGTGACTACTACAGCTTAATCAAGATGCTTTTCGCAATTGCCAAGGCCTCAGAGCAGATCCCTAGTGCAGAGAAGATTGTGGAGGCGGTACTGAGGAACTTCAGTGGAAGAGATGATGTGGACGCGGTCACAGTCTTCACCGAAACACTTAAGATCAATCCAAATCTGGAGAGGATCAGTGCCATTGAGCTTGTGAGACAAAACATCTCAGCTCAGGAGGAAGAGTGCCGCTATTTGCTGCTACTGACCAAAAACTACGCAGCTTTACAGATCCTGCAGCAGACTTTCTTCTCCGAGAGCTGCCAGCCTGAGATTATCTTTGGGTCCAGCTTCCCCAAGGACCAAGAGTACACCCAGATCTGCCGCAACATCAACCGAATCAAGATCTGCATGGAAACCGGTCGAACCGTCGTGCTCTTGAACTTGCAGAACCTATATGAAAGTCTCTACGATGCTCTCAACCAATACTACGTTTGCTTAGGAGGCCAAAAGTACGTTGACCTGGGACTTGGGACCCATCGTGTCAAATGCAGAGTGCACAAAGACTTCAGGCTCATTGTCATTGAGGATAAAGAGGTGGTCTACAACCAGTTTCCAATCCCTCTTATCAACAGGCTTGAGAAACATTACCTGGATATCCATACTGTCCTTAGTAAAGAACAAAGGGAAATTGTTGGGGACTTGGAGAGATGGGTTGGGCAGTTTGTAGATCTTCGACAAAGCTCACCTGCACCGCAGACCTTCAACTACCAACCTCCTGATGTTTTCATTGGCTTCCATGCGGACACGTGTGCCTCGGTGGTTCGTCAAGTGACCGAGAAACAGAGGGGAGACATGGACATCCCAGACCGACAAAGAAGAGTACTAGATGAGGCCAAACTCATCCTGGTGAACTGTGCCACTCCGGACTCTGTGGCTCGGCTGGACTGCACAGGGCTCTCTAAAGTGGAGATCGACCATCTGACCAGGTTCTACTATGAAGAGAGGAAGCACAGCTCTTTGGCTGACTTTGTCTGTCACACACAACAGGTTGAGCAGAGCCCTTCCTGCTTCATAGAGGTAATTTAGTCGTAGTTGAATTTGAACGGTACATTTTTACGTCTTATTTCTCCACCACCCCTTAATTTGTTTTATCTTTACTTCCTCAGGTGACAACATTTTCCAGACTGTTGACAGAATCGGATATTGGACCGCTGAAGGAGGTGGTGCACAATGTAGAGCTCCTGTCACTACAGCAGTTTGACACAGAGCTCTCTTTCCGCAAGAAGATCAGGTTGACTTATTTTTAAATGTTTTAGGTCTGTAAATCATATATTTAGTGTTGTTGTTGGTTTTTTTTTCTTGTTCTCCAGTTAACGTAGTTGTTTTCCCCCCTAGGGAGTTTCTGACACCTGGAGATGCATCTAGCAACAAACTACTCATTATTCAGTCGGATTTGTATGAAGCGTCACACAATGCAAGTGTCATTGCATCGGCAAAGTAAAGTCAATATAGTTTCATATTTATATCTGCAAATAAATGAAAACTAGGGTCAATGTAATTTCATAAATATCTGTAAACAAAATGAAGATACTATCTGAGAAAATGTTTCATTGTTTTCAGGTACTCTGCCATAAATGAAATCAACAAATCAAAACATGAGGAGATTGAAGGCAAGGTGTTTGTCTACTTCATTACCAAACTGTTAAGATTGGACAGTGGCACTTCCTTTGTTGGATTTCATGGAGGTGAGATGATCTTATCAATACATTTTTAAAGCCTGTTGTGATAAAAAAAAAAAAAAAATGGAACATGGAATCAGAAAATGTCAATAAAAGGCTATTGGTCATTTTCTGCCAATAGGCCCCTGGAGATCCGTTCACATTGATGACCTCAGAAGATCCAAAGATATTGTTTCAGATATCAGAGTCTTGCGGAACCTTGCCATCTGTCAACTGTTTGAGGAAAGGCAGGATCAGCCTCAAGGTATATATATATATATTTTTAAAACCTGTGTTGTGATTATGTAAATGACCGGCTATGAAAATCCTTCTGACACTTGAGTGCGGTTACATGCATACAATAATGAGATTATTGTGGATAGTCAGATTAATATAATAGTTTGTCTAAAAACATTTACATGCTTTTCAAGAAGAACGATTTCTTTTAATAATCATGTTGACATGGACACATCTGAAATCAGGCTACCCCTGATGACACTCTGATAAATGCAGAAAATCGACCAATCAAAATAAACGTTCTACCTCAGCGGCCATGTTGTTTTTTTGGGAAGCATATTTTATTCTGAGTTAGGACATTTAACGTTTGTATATGAAAACTACTTCTAAGACATACATTTAGTTGTTTCCGAGAACACACCGCTCGTGCTATAGAGGGAGGCTCTCGGCTGGTGCTAGGACATGCGCAGATCAAATGCGCCGCTGGAATCCAGATTTAAGGTGTTAGTATGTCCTAATAGTTCTAAAAGAATGCTCAGAAAACCCGGGCTTTTAATCAGCGTATGCTTACTTCGAATTTTGACCTTACACCGATTTTAAGATAAGCAGAGTTAAGGTTGTTCACATGACTATTGCATAATCTACCTATTGCCATAAACAGTTTAAGATCGAATGATTTGGTGTGCATGTAAACGTACTCATTGACTCCTGAGGTGATGACCTGTTGCACCCTCTATACCAGGGTCAGATAATAACCATATTATGCTGGTCATCGCTGATCGTCTTCAATGTGTTGAATAACGATAAGGCCTTAATGGCCACGTGCTCTTTTCTAATGTATTTTCTCCCCAATTTCCTGGTATCCAATTGGTAGTTTACAGTCTTGTCCCATCGCTGGTATCCAATTGGTAGTTTACAGTCTTGTCCCATCGCTGGTATCCAATTGGTAGTTTACAGTCTTGTCCCATCGCTGGTATCCAATTGGTAGTTTACAGTCTTGTCCCATCGCTGGTATCCAATTGGTAGTTTACAGTCTTGTCCCATCGCTGGTATCCAATTGGTAGTTTACAGTCTTGTCCCATCGCTGGTATCCAATTGGTAGTTTACTGTCTTGTCCCATCGCTGGTATCCAATTGGTAGTTTACTGTCTTTGTCATGTATTGTCATGTTGTGTCTTTCTGTCCTTTCCTTTCACCCTGTCTCCCTCTGCTGGTCGTATTAGGTTACCTTTTCTCCCCCGCTTTCCCCCAGCTGTTCCTTGTCTCCTCCTAACTACCCATTCACCCCGTTTCCCACCTGTTCCCTTTTTCCCTCTGATTAGGTCCCTATATCTCTCTCTGTTTTTGTTCCTGTCCTTGTCGGATTCTTGTTTGTTGTGTTTTATGCCTGAACCAGACTGTCGTCATGTTTGCTGTAACCTTGTCCTGTCCTGTCGGAATCTGCCGGTCTATCTGAGCCTACCTATGTTTGGTTATTAAAGAAGCTCTGTTTAAGTTAATTCGCTTTTGGGTCCTCATTCACTCACCGTAACAGTCTTGTCCCATCTCTGCAACTCCTGTACGGACTTCGGAGAGGCGAAGGTCGAGAGCCGTGCGTCCTTCCGAAACACAACCCAGCCAAGCCGCACTGCTTCTTGACACAATGCCCGCTTAACCCGGAAGCCAGCCACACCAATGTGTCGGAGGAAACACCGTACAGCTGGCGACCGTGTCAGCGTGCACTGTGCCCGTCCCGCCACAGGAGTCGCTAGTGCACAATGGGATAAGAACATCCCTGCTGGCCAAACCCTCCCCTAACCCGGACGACGCTGGGCCAATTGTGCGCCGCCCCAAAGGTCTCCCGGTCGCGACCGGCTGCGACAGAGCCTGGACCCGAACCAGGATCTCTAGCTATAGACCACTACTCCGCTCGGGAGGCCCAAGGCCACATGTACTCTTAAATCTCCACCCAGCACAGCACAGCCCCCCCCCCCGGGAGCCTTGTTCCTCTCTAGGTTTCTTTCTTAGGTTCCTGCCTTCTAGGGAGTTTTTCCTAGCCACTGAGCTTCTGCATCTGCATTGCTTGCTGTTTGGGGTTTTAGGCTGGGTTTCTGTACAGCACTTTGTGCTTTACAACTGTTGATGTGAAAACTGGCTTCATTAAATAGATGTGATTAATGTAAATGCAGAGCAAAGTAGACAAAATATAATTTCATGATCTCATCCCATGTCAGGAAGTACTAACTGAGATCTGTATAACACTTCCCCTAAAAGAAAGTTTGTTTACTTACAATTACGTTGTTAAATTTTGGGCAGGTTTGGAGGACATGTACACTGGGACAGATAAACATGACATGGAATTTGAAGGCCAAACAGTGAGTAACATCCAAACTCATCTGCAATTTGATAGACTGATCACACACAAATATATATATATATATATATTTGGAGCACTTTCATTTTCCTTGGGTTCTCTCTATCTTCCGCAGGCCTGGAAGGATGTCCTGGACACCACACTGTTGCTGCGTAGCTGTGTGCAGAGCGCAGTGGGCATGCTCAGAGATCAGATGGAGGGTGGGTTCCGCAACACCAGGAGAGTGGAGATCCTACTGACTCTCCTGACCGACAATGAAGAAAAACAAGGTAGTAGAGCTGAGCAACAAGTTATTCTGTTGTTGTTGTTTTTTTAGTAATGTTATCCGTTCACATTAATCCGACTGTTTCTAATTCACGTTTAAGGAACAGCTGGATTTCTGAGAATTGTTAAGAGACGGCTCCACTCTTTACTGGAAACCCGGGAAAAAAACACTAACTTAACAAAAAACTGGGTCATTAGTGAGGCTTCCAACATTGATGCCTTGCATGAGGGGGGGACATTTAGGTGAGTGAGCACTATTCACCAATGAATTGAGAGACACAAACCCCATCCGAATGCTTGTGAAAGATGTTGAAATATTTACTGGGAAAAATAATTTTCTAGACTTGAATAACACAGTGTAGCTGTTTACTCAATTCCTTACTAAGCTAGTTGTGTGCTTTAACAGACAAACCCTTTGGAAGCGACTTCAGGCGGTGGTCATTCCACTTTTGGCACAGCTGGTCTCTGTCATTGACCGTGATGGTAATCTCGACCTCCTGCTGGACACCAACTCTGAAGAGCCAATAAAAAAATTGTGGTTAGACATCTTTGGAGACGATAAACTACTCGACGTTCCCTTTCCCTATTCTAGTGTGGACAACAAGTAAGTGGCCTCAGTGACAAGGAGCATTGTTTTCTCTATGGTCTTATTCATTGTGAAAACGTAACATTTTAATTGGACGACGTTTTAATCACGTACAGCTGTATGTTCTTCGTCTCGGCACCCAGAACCAAATCTTGTGAGAGTGCCTGCCTCTGCTCAGCTACTTAGAGATGTTTATTTCACTTATCCTTAGATCTTCTTTGCAGTATATTGGTTATTGACATTTATTTACTCCACCATGGCTGGTCTATAACCTAAATTAAAGGACAAGTTAGCTTTCTTTTTTTTTTTTTTACCAGGTGTCACTTGGTTTTGAGGAAGGTAACCCCACCAGCGATAGACTTCCTCAGGTTTATTTTGCCGTTTCGGGGGGATAAAACATGGATAAAACATGAACAAAGGCTCCAAAAACACAGAAATACGTACTTTTTTAGAAACATCAAAGCTCTCAGTTTAGTGACGCAGGTCTTTTAAACGTTGTACACATTAAATTGTGTCATTCTGAACTTTATCCGCCAACATTATATTCCATTTTTGTTTTCCGTGTTTGAGCCATACACATGCCTTCTCGTTCCCATTGTGGTGATGGTAATATGGAAAATGTGGAATTGGAATTTGGTTTACTTTCTAAATTTAAATGGAATGGGAATCCCAACTCTCTGGAATGCATTAGCCTGGGTTCTATTCCTGCTATGTCCAAAACAGAATCAGTCTGGCGACAAGGCTAGACGTCTCAGTGCCCTATTCTTAGGGTTGTTGATATCCAGAAATATTTAAGCGATTCCAAGAGTTGATTCCTGGATTTGGAAATCGATTCCAAGAGTTGATTCCTGGATTTGGAAATCGATTCCAAGAGTTGATTCCTGGATTTGGAAATCGATTCCAAGAGTTGATTCCTGGTTGATTCCTGGATTTGGAAATCGATACCAAGAGTTGATTCCTGGATATGGAAATCGATTCCAAGAGTTGATTCCTGGATATGGAAATCGATTCCAAGAGTTGATTCCTGGATTTGGAAATCGATTCCAAGAGTTGATTCCATAGCAAAAGCGGTACAAAACAATGTTCACACAAGTATAATAATATGTATTTGCTATTTATAGGAATGGAAAATATACATTTTCTACCTGAACCCATGTGCCATTATAAAAATTGCACACAACCAACAAAAAATAATAACACTCACAAAACCTGAAATTTGATGGAAAGTACCATTTTTAAAGTGGCAGGAATCGATTCTTGAAAAATAATTGATTCCTCGTAAAGGAATCTATTCTGATTCCCACTACTGTTAGGAATTGGGAATCGACAATTTTTTTGGGGGGGGAAATTACTCCCCTGCCTTACATTTTCTTAAAATTGTAATTCCATTGTAAATCAACCTCACCTTGTCCCAGTGCTACGTCCAAGACCTTCCTGGTCCAGAATAACATCCCAACAGACAAGAATATCAGCTGCATCATGCCCTTCAGCTGGAGGATCAAGGACTACCTGAATGAGCTCTGGATTTATGCTCTGCAACATGAAGGTAGTAGCTTATCAGAACACATCTGTGGGAGGGGGGGGGGTTGTCATCATAGTGTAACCTATGCATTGCACTGTTACAATTTATTTTTGTTTCCCTATTGTTTGACAGGCCAAAGTCAGAGGCAGTTGGAGGAGTTTTTTGGGAAGACTCCTCTGGGCCGCTACATTGCGATAGCGGACGATGAGATGCAGACAGAGCTTTTCCACAGATACCTGCAGGATTTCATTACCATGACCATGAATGTGACTTGTGCAGAGGACCTACAGGTTGGATTTCTCTTTGCACTTTCGGCCATGATTCAGTGTTTCCCCTATGAGATTTTTCAGCTGCGGTGGCAAGGTTGGCATAGAGAGAGGGGTTGGGACATTTTGAGGCAGCAGGGTAGCCTAGTGGTTAGAGCATTGGACTAGTAACCGAAAGGTTGCAAGTTCAAACCCTCGAGCTGACAAGGTACAAATCTGTCGTTCTGCCCCTGAACACCCACTGTTCCCTGGTAGGCCGTCATTGAAAATAAGAATTTGTTCTTAACTCACTTGCCTAGTTAAGGTAAAAGGTAAAAAAAAAACAGTTTCTGCAATTCTACCAATTTTGTCATGGCTTATGGTGTTCTTATACTATTTAAGTGACTCGAAAAATTATAACAAAATGAATGGGGGCCCCATGCATCTACTCATTCAATGGTTTTTCTTTATTTTTTCTATTTTCTACATTGTAGAATAATAGTGAAGACATCAAAACTATGAAAGAACACATATGGAATCATGTAGTAACCAACAAAGAAGTGTTACAATAAATCAAAATATGTTTTATATTTGAGATTCTTCAACGTAGCCATCGTTTGCCTTGATGACAGCTTTGCACACGCTTGCTGTCTCAACCAGCTTCACCTGGAATGCTTTTCCAACATTCTTGAAGGAGTTCCCACATATGCTGAGCACTTGTTGGCTGCTTTTCCTTCACTCTGCAGTCCATCTCATCCCAAACCATCTCAGTTGCTTTACGGTGTGAACCACACATGCAGAGATCATCCATTCACCTACTATGTGTCTCACAAAGACACAGCGGTTGGAGCCAAAAAACCTCACATTTGGTCTCGTCTAATGTCCATTGCTCGTGTTTCTTGGCCCGAGCAAGCCTCTTATTGTTATTGGTGTCCTTTAGTAGTAGTTTCTTTGCAGAAATTCGACCATGAAGGCCTGATTCACTCAGTCTCTTCTGAACAGTTGCTGTTGAGATGTGTGTTACTTGAACTCTGTAAAGCATTTATTTGGGCTGCATTCTGAGGCTGGTAACTCTAATGAACTTATCCTCTGTAGCAGAGGTAACTCTGGGTCTTCCTTTCCTGTGGCGGTACTCATGAGAGCCAGTTTCATCAAAGCGCCTGATGGTTTTTGCGACTGCGCTTCAAGTTCTTTACCTTCATGTCTTAAAGTAATGATGGACTGTCATTTCTCTTTGCTCATTTGAGCTGTTCTTGCCATAATATGGACTTCTTCTGTATACCACCCCTAGTTTGTCAAAACAACTGATTGGCTCAAACGCATTTAGAAATTCCATAAATTAACTTTTAACAAGGCCCACCTGTTAATTAAATTGCATTCCAGGTGACTACGTCATGAAGCAGGTTGAGAGAATGCCAAGAGTGTGCAAATCTGTCATCAAGGTAAAGGGTGGCTACGTTAATTAATCTCAAATATAAAATATATTTGGATTTGTTTAACACTTTTTTTGGTTACTACATGACTCCATATTGTGTTATTTCATAGTATTGATGTCTTCACTATTATTCTACAATGTAGAAAATTGTTTTTTTTTAAATGGAGTGGAGTGGAGGCCATGATTTAGCAGCTAAATTAATATAGGGAAAATACTGATTATTTTTCCAAAGTTCATTCCAGGTTGTCAAGAGGGATGTGATGTGTAATATCTTGAGGTGTGTGTGTGTGTGTGTGTACGCAACAATCTAGCTCCTTTGTGGCGCCTTGACCTGTTGTGTGAACGAGCTGCGACTAGGTCATGATGCTGTGTGTACGGAGGTGGCCTCTCTGCCCTGGGTCCATGATGCCTACAACCAGTTTAAGAACCGCCTACAGAACTTGTCCAGAATGATCAGCATCCCCCGAGTGGGTCAGGGCCTCCTGGCGAACACACACATCAGAGAAGGGATGGAGCTGGTGAGTATATACTAGGGTACTGCATTCTCATGTAAAAAATAAAAAAAGGCCCAATTGATATCAATACAAGTACGGTAAAAGTAAGAAGGGGGAAAAAAGCCTGTTTCGTTGCCTAGCCAACTCTTATTGTTAACGGTCACTGTTTGCATAAAGAACGGCAATAGTTGCTCAAATAATGTACATGATGCTGTGAGTTTATACAAGTATATCTAAAGGCTGTTTTTCAGCATTATCTTCTTTCCTCACCATCTAAAGGCTGTTTTCAGCATTATCCTCTACCCCTCACTATCTAAAGGGTGTTTGCAGCATTATTCTCTATCCCTCACTATCTACAGGGTGTTTTTGTAGCATTATCCTCTATCCCTCACTATCTACAGGGTGTTTTTGTAGCATTATCCTCTATCCCTCACTATCTAAAGGGTGTTTTTTGAATTATCCTCTATCCCTCACTACATCTAAAGGGTGTTTTACAGCATTATCCTCTATCCCTCACTCTATCCAAATGATGTTTTCCAGCGTTATCCTCTATCCCTCACTACATCTAAAGGGAGTTTTCAGCATTATCCTCTATCCCTCACTATATCTAAAGGGGTATTTTGGCATTATCTTCTATCCCTCACTATATCTAAAGGGAGTTGTTCAGCATTATCCTCTATCCCTCACTATATCTAAAGGGATATTTTCAGCATTATCCTCTATCCCTCGCTATATTTAAAGGGCATTTTCAGCATTATCCTCTATCCCTCGCTATATTTAAAGGGTGTTTTCAGCATTATCCTCTATCCATCACTATATCTAAAGGGGAATTTTGGCATTATCCTCTATCCCTCGCTATATCTAAAGGGAGTTTTCAGCATTATCCTCTATCCCTCACTATATCTAAAGGGATATGTACAGCATTATCATCTATCCCTCACTATATTTAAAGGGTGTTTTCAGCATTATCCTCTATCCCTCACTATATTTAAAGGGTGTTTTCAGCATTATCCTCTATCCCTCACTGCTCGCCAGGTCCTGGACGTGTATGCAGCCTTGGCCTGTGTGGAACACCTGGAGCCTCAGGCTCTGGACACAGATGCCCAGCGGCTACACTGGCTCAGGCAGGTCAAGAGACTCCAGGTGCCCATAGAGCTGGTCTGTTCTGAGGAGAGTCGTAGACACTATGG
The DNA here is from genome assembly GCF_013265735.2 of Oncorhynchus mykiss. Lineage (NCBI taxonomy): Eukaryota > Metazoa > Chordata > Actinopteri > Salmoniformes > Salmonidae > Oncorhynchus > Oncorhynchus mykiss. The sequence continues at coordinate 6,802,059 of NC_048569.1, read as the reverse complement.
GGAGAGAAGCAAGGCCATGGTCTGCAGAGTCCAGTGAGTTCAGCGGGATTAGAGTATAATTAATAATTGTCCGTCCGAAGATGTAAATTTAGCCGTCCTTAGGCATCGCCTTACATAAATGACACAAACAACACATCATACCCGTTATTACGCGTTACAAACAGGATGGACGGCGAAGATGACACGCCAGACCTACTATACATTTAAAATACAATATTTATATTATTTAATATATTTAATCCCATAGGACATTATGCTTTACACAAATATGTAAACCTGCCTTCTATTGCATTTACACGATCGAGCTAAGTAACTGTCAACTACTGTTCTATATATTAATATATAGGTAATTAACTACTGTTCTATACATTAATATATAGGTAATTAACGACTGTTCTGTACATGAATATATAGGTAATTAACTACTGTTCTGTACATGAATATATAGGTAATTAACTACTGTTCTATACATTAATATATAGGTAATTAACTACTGTTCTATACATTAATATATAGGTAACTGTTAATTACTGTTCTGTACATTAATATATAGGTAATTGTTAACTACTGTTAGGTACATGGAAAAAGTCACATTCCAGTACATGTACATAAGATTCCTTAGTTGCTGCTACAACATGAGTGGTTGTTTTCTGATCCCTGTAGGAGCAGATGGAATCGTATCTTCGTCCTGTCTCTATTTGTGGAGCACTTGTTGCTGGGCGTCGAGAAAGTGGACAAGAGGCTGAAGCCCTTCGTTTTGGCATCTGTACGACGCTTGTGCCACGTGAGATTCATCTTATCCTCTTCTCTGTTTATATTTCATCTAATGTAGAGAAATTGCATAACATAAAATTGCATTTTAATTCTTTTTTTTTTTTTTTAACTCTTCTTAATTAATCAAGGTACTGGAGAGGGATGCCGACGTTAAAATGAAACAGGCGTTTGAGGAAGTACTCAATATACTTAAGGCCTGCAGAGAAGAAGCAGTTGAAAACAAATGGTGAGGAAACTCATGTTGACGATTTAAATCATTAAGGTTACGTTTCAGCTAGTCAAATACTTCTTGATTTACCACTGACGATTCTAAATGTAATTACCATAACGCCGATTATCGCTCTTAATCGCCATGCAAACCACTGTGTGCTAGCGTCAGAGAAGCTTGAAAGATGAATAAACCAATCAGATTACTTCCTGTAAATCCTGTGTGTACTGTACAAGGTAGATTTAGACAGGAGTCTATGGGAGAGTGGAATGTTCTTCAGTACATCTCAGTTAATCGCGTGTTGAATCGATTCAATTGATTTTCAAAGATTCTCTGTCGCTAGCACGCATCGGCAACACAGATATATCTTGATAATGGGTGAGTGGCTATTGGGTGACATCAGTAAAGGTTTTAATTCAGAGTTGAAGCACCAATTCGAACATTTTAAATGTCACTCTTCAACGACGACGTGTACCTTCGGTTTATCCTGAACTGAAATGGCCGTTTTGGACACGAACCCTTGTCTTTTCATTGTTTTATTGTGCAGGAATGTCACGCAGTTCAAGAAGAAGTGCAGTGCTTTCTTCATTGACCTGGTCTCTGCGGTTTGCTTCAAGGACAACTGTCCGCCCTGTACGGCCATCATCCTCCACCTGTTGTCCTTCCTCACAGTGGAGGCTCGATCTAGTCCTGTCATCACAGGTACCCTCCTTCCGTCTGACGGATTGTCCCAGGCAAAAACAACCCCTTAAATTCTATGCGTTTTCGGATCTGAAAGAACGCGATAAGTGTAAAACAATATGGCAAAAGTCCCACAAATTCCATCAGATCTTCAAACCCAGAAGGTCAACTGGGGCTTTGTTTTTTTTTGGGGGGGACAGGCCATTGTGTCCCTTCAGTGTTCGCAAATCTAATGTTTGTGGTTTTATTTTGTTTCCCTCTCGGCCAGGACGTCGACAGATTCAGAGGCGCTCTCACTTTGATCAGTCCGTGGACAACATCCAGTGGTTCGTTGGATCGGTTTGGTTGTTATTCATCAAACTGCTTCACCTGCTCTTCCACCTGCTGAACTTACTCATGGTGGAGGCTCAGTCTGCCCTCAATATCAGAGGTATCCTCCTGCTGTCTGACAGCTTGTCAGCATGATGGAGAAATGTGAGTTTGTGTTTTTTTGTATTTCTTACATCCGTTTTTCTTTACCAGGACCTTTTCGCAGACCAACCAAGGCAATCTCTCCCTTCGGTGTTGATGTGGACAAAAGTCCAGTGGTTTGGTCAGTAGTGCTGAAACTCCTGCTCAAGTACAGGTGAGTTACAAGTGCTGGTTGTCCGCTTTTTATTTCATGGGGTTAAGTTTATCAAGATAATGTTAATTGAATGGGGTTTCTGTGTGTTTTGTCTTGAAGCTTTGATGATGTCAAAGGTCACCTGCAGCAGCATCTGACCGAAGTTGAGAAGAGTGACATCTTGGAGGAATCAAGAAAAACGGAACTTTATTCCCTATACATAAACTGCATGGAGGCATGAACACAATTTCACGTTTCAATTTGCAATAGAAGTCAGCATTTATCTGATTGTGAAGATCATTATGCACTGTTGATAAAATGTTAGAGCCATTGAATTAGTACAAATGTTCCCAAACAGTGGATGGGTTATTAGGTAAACCGTCCTGTGTGTCTCAGTTGGTAGAGAGCCCTTACAGCACCAGGGTCGTGGTTTTGATTCCTGTTGGGGCATTAATAGAAAATGAATAGAAATTATTACACGAATGACTGGAAGTCCCTTTGGATAAAAGTGTCTGTTAAATTGCGTATATTAACTGAAAATATCATGCCCGTCATTGCTCAGCTGTTTTTATTTTTAGCTCATCGAGCGTCTTTCAGTGCAAGGAATAACGTCACCCATCGTGGCGTAATCTGACTCATTTCACTGATATCATCTGATATCCCCGTTGTTCCTCCAGGACTCCTTGCATGAGAAGATGCAGTGTCGCACAATGGTGTCGCAGCACGAGTGTCTGCAGAATGAGAGCGCCTTCCTGAGTGACTTCCTGCGCTCAGGCGCTGCGTCTAGACAGATGGCCACTATAGAGTGCTTCCAGCAGGTGGCCAGGTTACGCATGTGTCTGGATATGGCTGGGAATCTATTGGGAGACAAACAACGGTTGAGTGCCACAGGTACTTCATTCAATTTTTTTCCCAAAATGAAACATAACCATAGCGAAAACAAATACTGTGTATAAAGTAGTTTTTTTGTAACCGGTTAACCCAAAAGCTATTTATTGTCTCCAGGCATGGTATACTGGTTTAATGTATTCTAGCTACATATATTACTGTCTACAGTATCAATTTATAATATATATATATATATATTTTACCTTCATTTGGGGTGGCAGGGTAGCCTAGTGGTTAGAGTGTTGGACTAGTAACCGAAAGGTTGCAAGTTCAAATCCCCGAGCTGACAAGGTACAAATCTGTCATTCTGCACCTGAACAGGCAGTTAACCCACTGTTCCTAGGCCGTCATTGAAAATATGAATTTGTTCTTAATTAACTGACTTGCTTAGTTAAATAAAGGTTACAATGATGGCCAGGGGGGCAGAACAACATATCAACAACACACCTTGTCAGCTCGGGGATTCAATCCAGCAACCTTTCGGTTACAGGCCCCACGCTCTAACCACTAGGCTACCTGCCGCCCCAGTCAATGACACGGCCTTTTTTTGTCTCAACCTACAAGAACGTGAACTTGGTTTTTGATCTGTCCCTTGGTGAGCCCTTGTCTACGTGTCGCTCATAGATAAAGGGGGCACGCAGATAGAAATTCCTAAGGTTTCCATAGATTTATTTACTTATTTCTAAAATCCTTGGGAATATGGAACCCTATCTAGATTAAGTAAAAAATGGTCTAGACAATGCAATCATATACCCAAAAATTCTATACTGTCTATACACATACTCTACCCAATCTGTGTGAAATTTCACATGACAGAAGGTATTAACAATGTAATCATGAGAGGTTGGCTGGTACTTGGTTATCTATGCAAACAGTGAGGATTCACATCATTGATCTGGTTTATATAGTGTTTTCATTCAGGGCATTGGGTATCATTGATCTAGTTTATATAGTATTTTCATTCAGGCATTGGGTATCATTGATCTGGTTTATATAGTATTTTCATTCAGGCATTGGGTATCATTGATCTGGTTTATATAGTATTTTCATTCAGGCATTGGGTATCATTGATCTGGTTTATATAGTATTTTCATTCAGGCATTGGGTATCATTGATCTGGTTTATATAGTATTTTCATTCAGGCATTGGGTATCATTGATCTGGTTTATATAGTATTTTCATTCAGGCATTGGGTATCATTGATCTGGTTTATATAGTATTTTCATTCAGGCATTGGATATCATTGATCTGGTTTATATAGTATTTTCATTCAGGCATTGGGTATCATTGATCTGGTTTATATAGTATTTTCATTCAGGCACTGGATATCATTGATCTGGTTGATATAGTATTTTCATTCAGGCACTGGGTATCATTGATCTGGTTTATATAGTATTTTCATTCAGGCATTGGGTATCATTGATCTGGTTTCTATAGTATTTTCATTCAGGCATTGGGTATCATTGATCTGGTTTATATAGTATTTTCATTCAGGGCATTGGGTATCATTGATCTGGTTTATATAGTATTTTCATTCAGGGCATTGGTTATCATTGATCTGGTTTATATAGTATTTTCATTCAGGCATTGGGTATCATTGATCTGGTTTATATAGTATTTTCATTCAGGGCATTGGATATCATTGATCTGGTTTATATAGTATTTTCATTCAGGCATTGGGTATCATTGATCTGGTTTATATAGTGTTTTCATTCAGGCATTGGGTAAAATGTGCATATATTTTCAAGTAAGTTGCACTTCTTTTTTTTTTACCTCATTTGGTCCATCAGAGAGAGAATTCCTGACCAGCGTGGGAGAACTGTGTAAGCGCAGTGGGAATGACTGGTATCGGGTCTACCTGATCCGTAAGATCTGCAACCAGCACGGAGTGGAGTATGTCCAACGCTTCCTGACAGTGGCAGATATGCAGTGGCTGTTCCCTCGCGAGGTCCTGCAGAAGGTACTGGTTTGTAATTCATGGGGAGTCGTACTACTATGGCTGACCCTGTAAAAAAAACGCACGTCACTGCCCCTCTCCGGTGTGTGTGACAATATAAACAATCTACCTATAAGAAGATTAACCTTCTACGTGCTTCTCCACCTGCATTGCTTGCTGTTTTGGGGGGTTTTTTAGGCTGGGTTTCTGTACAGCACTTTGTGACATCAGCTGATGTAAGAAGGGCTTTATTAATACATTTGATTTGACATTTTGATTTGATTAACCTTGTATGTGGCGCTCTATTCAATTAATTATATAACACATTTGTTCATGTGTAATTAACTGATTGAATTTCTAGAAAGCTTTTCAAGCTTTAAAAAAAAAATATAAAAATATAATTCAATTTAAAAATGGCGGGGACTCATCTCATCCACACTCATCACCCACGTTAATTTCCCTGTCTTTCAGAATCAAGATGGCAGCCAGATTGACCAGTATCTTGTTTGTGGAGAGGACTACAAGACTATCCGAGATGTGGTTGCCAAAGCAATACTGGAGGGCAAAATTAAGGATATAGATCGTGCTTGTAAGGTATTGAAAGGCTCATAGAGATAGCAAATTGAAGTCAGTGATTTTTTACATGTCTGAATAATTGTTCTATCCTGTTTACAAGCAGAAGCATTATTTATTTGTTCCGGTAATGTGTGTAGGGTTCTTCGTGTCCAAACAATAAGAGGACAATATACCTGCTTTTGGCTCTGTTCAGAGAAGTCACCTGTCTCTATAGAGCAGCCAATCCCAACCTCCATCCAAACTCTGAGGTAAGAAGAGCCCATGGAGATAATACTGTAGTAAAGTTCATCTCATAAACGGCTTGACTCTACATACAGCATCTTTGTTTAATGTATCGTTTTCTTTTCCTAGTTTTGTCAAACACTGGTGGATTTCATCGAGGCCTCAACGTTTCTTGCAAGCCGAAATGTGAAGGAATTCGCCCTGGACCTGGTAGCCAACCGGCTGGGTCCCCTGACTGTCCAGACTGGGGCCTCTGGTGCCCAGTGGGTGGTGGTGGAGCTGGCCATCCACTTGTCTGCAGTGCTGCTCTGTGGGAACCAGGGCCTACTGATACCCCTCCAGCAGCTGGCTCTTTTCCCTACTAACATGCAGGTGTGCTCCCCTTGTCTGCTCCCTACAGTCTGCAGTGAACCTATTGTTCTTCAGCATAAATCACTCAATTAAATATATGTATTGCTTTTAATAACAGAGAGCCTTCATACCCACCATGCCCGAGGATATGCTTGCAGTTGTACGCCAGGCCATTAGCGGGATGTCGTGGTACAGTAAGTATTGTTTCAGTCAATAAAATAAAAAACAAGTAACAGCTAAAACTAGAATGCAGAAAGTTATAATGGGTAAATGCATGTTACAAAACTCAAAAGTCCCAGAGAAACAACAGTAAAAAAATGACTATGGCATTTCGGCTTGCTTCTTCAGGCATCATAGATTTTGGTTTATAATGTCTTTTATTGTTTTGAAACTTCTGTATGTGTAATGTTTACTGTTAATTTCTATTGTTTATTTCACTTTTGTATATTATCTACCTCACTTGCTTTGGCAATGTTAACACATGTTTCCCATGCCAATAAAGCCCCTTGAATTGAATTGAATTGAATTGGATTTTGTTATTCATTGTACCTTTTATGCATTCTAGTTTGTTGTGCGTTTTTTTTTGTTCCATGAACCCATGAAGACCCCCCCCCCCCCCCCCCCCTTATGAACCCATGAAGAACCCCCCCCCCTTATTTGTCCTTGCCAAAAATGATCCGTCATTGTGCTCACTTCTACACCCCACAGATTGTCCGAATGGTCACCCATGCGCCATTGGTGAGGTATGTAGAACTGAGTTGATTCTGGGTTGAGAAGTGCTGCCTATCATGACTGTAGTTACATTTCCTCCTGCTCTCCTCTCTAACCCCCCACCTCAGTGTGGCAAGCCCATGGAGACGAGCCGTTGTGTGGACTGTGGAGCTGAGATCGGAGGGCGCAGCCACAATCCTGTCGCGGGCTTCACTACTGCTCAGATCCGGTATGTGGGCAATTCCATACGAGATTGACCCATAGATATTTATGATTTTTTGTGGGGGATCTATCTGAAATGAAATCCATAGAAATGTCCTTTGGAGGAAGGATGATTTTGAAATCTGTATCAAAACATTATTGTTGAAAATGAATGAATTATATATTTTTCCTGTTGATGGCTACGCTGCTGAATGTGTCTGCCAGGGAGTACTTGGCCTACAGGCTATGGTTCATTATTATAAAGTTTATAGACTGATCGCGGTTATAGACTGATCTAGAATATAGACTGATCACGGTTATAGACTGATCTAGAATATAGACTGATCTAGAATATAGACTGATCTAGAATATAGACTGATCGCGGTTATAGACTGATCTAGAATATAGACTGATCGCGGTTATAGACTGATCTAGAATATAGACTGATCTAGAATATAGACTGATCTAGAATATAGACTGATCGCGGTTATAGACTAATCTAGAATATAGACTGATCGCGGTTATAGACTAATCTAGAATATAGACTGATCGCGGTTATAGACTGATCGCGGTTATAGACTGATCTAGAATATAGACTGATCGCGGTTATAGACTAATCTAGAATATAGACTGATCGCGGTTATAGACTAATCTAGAATATAGACTGATCGCGGTTATAGACTAATCTAGAATATAGGCTGATCGCGGTTATAGACTAATCTAGAATATAGACTGATCGCGGTTATAGACTGATCTAGAATATAGACTGATCGCGGTTATAGACTAATCTAGAATATAGACTGATCGCGGTTATAGACTAATCTAGAATATAGACTGATCGCGGTTATAGACTGATCTAGAATATAGACTGATCTAGAATATAGACTGATTTAGAATATAGACTGATCTAGAATATAGACTGATCTAGAATATAGACTGATCTAGAATATAGACTGATCTAGAATATAGACTGATCTAGAATATAGACTGATCCGGATATAAAATAATGTGAATAAAAAAATAAAAATAAAATTGTCAATAGGAAAAATATATAATAACTCACAATCTACAGCTGTCCTTTAAGTGGACCACAACACATGAAATACTTAATTATGCTTAATTAATAAGTGACAACAAATATTTTAAGGTAACTTTATCCCATTACTCAACAATATGAAAGCAGATCCAATGAACTGGATCAATCTTCCCATAGATCTTAGTTAGAATAAACCTCTTCAGAATGCTTTTATGTTTGTAGGTAATACCAATTACCCCACCAAAGATATTATTTAGAGTATACTCAGTCATGACAAACTTTTACAAGGGCAAATCGAATGAATAGGACATCTTTTACACCTAAGTCAGAGGGAGATTTTTAACCTTCCAGACTTAAAGGCACTAAAGAGGAACAATTTGGGTACATATTGAAGATGTGCCTGCTCACTCCTAGAATATTTTGAGGTGTATTATCAAAGGATAAAGCTACGAACATTAACTTCATAGTATACAGTATGGAAGAAAATGAAAACTTATATCACTCGCTAAAAAACACAACAGTATGGAACAATCCTTGGATAGCTTTTCATTATTTTTTACAATTTTAAATTCAACCTTTTTATTTAACTAGGCAAGTCAGTTAAGAACAAATTATTATTCACAATGATGGCCTAACCCAGCCAAACCCTACCCTGGACAATCCCGGAAGATGCTGGGCCAATTGTGCGTCACCCTGTGGGACTTCCAATCACGACCGGATGTGATACAGCCTGGATTCGAACCAGGGTGTCTGTAGTGACTCCTCAAGCACTGAGATGGCAGTGCCTTAGAGTGGCCTAAAACACACTTGCTTCACACTTGCTTAAAGTCTACATTGAAAACGTAAGGTATAGCAACTGTCAATGACTTGGTAATGGGAAATAAATGTCTTTCCAAAAAAATAATTCAAAAGCAATTTTAAGACTAACAAATGTAGATATTTTCAAATACAACTTAAAAGTTTCATATCAAGACATTTAAATTTTCAATCTTTTGGACATCAGAGAAATCTTTAAGGAAACCTAATTTGAGTCAAAAAAAATAATATATTTTCATATGATCAGTAAAATGTAGAAAATCTTGCAGATCCAACTGATAATCTCTTTAGAAAATAAATATAAACTACTGGAACCAAAACTTCTAAACAACTGATAGTGGTACAAGATGGAAGGAATGTTGGAACACAACTAATGATATAACAGTCATCGAATATGTACGCTTTATCAAATCACATTTTATTGGTCACATACACATGGTTAGTAGAAACCCCACAACATCATAAATATATATGGACTTTCCCAAGTGAGGCTTTTAATGAGTCACAGTACTGAAGAATGAAAACATTTTTGTCTTGTCTTTTCATAAGAGGTGACAGTACTGAGACTGGCCACGTCCTGGGAGACCCTCGACGGAGGGACCACCCAGACATGCAGGACACAAAGAGCATGTCCTCTGTTCCTTTCAACCTGGTCCGGCTTCTCACCCACGTAGCCATGCTACTAGGAGCCAGAAGTAACCCACAGGTACACCGCGGCAAATCATACTAGAGGGACCTATGGATTTGTGTGATTTAAAGGGACAGTTCACTCAAATGTGTTTCCTTACCTTTGAAAGCAGTCTATGGACAGGGAGAGACAGCAGATACTTTTTTTCCTCTATCATTTCTTGTCCATAGACTTCAATTAAGGAATTATCCCTGGCTTTAAGTTGATAGCCGGCAGATTTGTTTAGCTGTGACGTGACATTTTGCTTCTTACAGTACACCTGCCTTAGTGGCAGTGGCCCGTTCAGAAACCCCTATCTCTTTCCCGTAGTCCCTACCCTATTCAGTGGATAAGGAGCTAGTCCCTACCCTATTCAGTGGATAAGGAGCTAGTCCCTACCCTATTCAGTGGATAAGGAGCTAGTCTCTACCCTATTCAGGGGATAAGGAGCTAGTCCCTACCCTATTCAGGGGATAAGGAGCTAGTCCCTACCCTATTCAGGGGATAAGGAGCTAGTCCCTACCCTATTCAGGGGATAAGGAGCTAGTCCCTACCCTATTCAGGGGATAAGGAGCTAGTCCCTACCCTATTCAGTGGATAAGGAGCTAGTCCCTACCCTATTCAGTGGATAAGGAGCTAGTCCCTACCCTATTCAGGGGATAAGGAGCTAGTCCCTACCCTATTCAGGGGATAAGGAGCTAGAGTCTACCCTATTCAGTGGATACGGAGCTAGTCTCTACCCTATTCAGTGGATAAGGAGCTAGTCCCTACCCTATTCAGTGGATAAGGAGCTAGTCCCTACCCTATTCAGTGGATAAGGAGCTAGTCCCTACCCTATTCAGTAGATAAGGAGCTAGAGTCTACCCTATTCAGTGGATAAGGAGCTAGTCCCTACCCTATTCAGGGGATAAGGAGCTAGTCCCTACCCTATTCAGGGGATAAGGAGCTAGTCCCTACCCTATTCAGTGGATAAGGAGCTAGTCCCTATCCTATTCAGTGGATAAGGAGCTAGTCCCTACCCTATTCAGGGGATAAGGAGCTAGTCCCTACCCTATTCAGTGGATAAGGAGCTAGTCCCTACCCTATTCAGTGGATAAGGAGCTAGTCCCTACCCTATTCAGTGGATAAGGAGCTAGTCCCTACCCTATTCAGTGGATAAGGAGCTAGTCCCTACCCTATTCAGTGGATAAGGAGCTAGTCCCTATCCTATTCAGTGGATAAGGAGCTAATCCCTACCCTATTCAGTGGATAAGGAGCTAGTCCCTACCCTATTCAGGGGATAAGGAGCTAGTCCCTACCCTATTCAGTGGATAAGGAGCTAATCCCTACCCTATTCAGGGGATAAGGAGCTAGTCCCTACCCTATTCAGTGGATAAGGAGCTAGTCCCTACCCTATTCAGTGGATAAGGAGCTAATCCCTATCCTATTCAGTGGATAAGGAGCTAGTCCCTACCCTATTCAGGGGATAAGGAGCTAATCCCTACCCTACCCTATTCAGGGGATAAGGAGCTAGTCCCTACCCTATTCAGTGGATAAGGAGCTAGTCCCTATCCTATTCAGTGGATAAGGAGCTAATCCCTATCCTATTCAGTGGACAAGGAGCTAGTCCCTACCCTATTCAGGGGATAAGGAGCTAATCCCTACCCTATTCAGGGGATAAGGAGCTAGTCCCTACCCTATTCAGTGGATAAGGAGCTAATCCCTACCCTATTCAGTGGATAAGGAGCTAGTCCCTACCCTATTCAGTGGATAAGGAGCTAGTCCCTATCCTATTCAGTGGATAAGGAGCTAGTCCCTATCCTATTCAGTGGATAAGGAGCTAATCCCTACCCTATTCAGTGGATAAGGAGCTAGTCCCTACCCTATTCAGTGGATAAGGAGCTAGTAGAAGGAGTTGGTTCCTAGTGTCTTATCCCGGTCTCTCTTTGTCTTCGATAGGCCATTGCTGCTATCATCAAGCCCCGAGTCGCTGACCCCAGTTCGTTCCTCATGGGTCACCTGCTGAAAGACATGGAACACGTGATTAGGTTTATGGGGAAGGGGAGAGATGACACAGTCAATGCCATCCACCTGATGATCAGTAGCCTACTGAAGCCTCACCGTCGTGGTAAGGCCCAGTTAAATTTTTCATTTTTCACCTTTCGGTTACTGGCTCGACCCGCTAGGCTACCTGCTGCCCTGCCATGTGACTTTTTAGCCAAATCAACAAATTAACATTTTACAATGGCCATCTCAGTCTCCGGGACTTGAACCCCGTTGAAAACCTGTGGACTGAATTAAAGAGGGTAGTCCATAAGAGCAGATGAAGAATATCACGGATCTGGAGAGATTCTGTATGGAGAAATGGTCTAAAATCCCTTCCAATGTGTTCTACGATTTCATAACGTTTTAGAAAAAGGCTCAGTATCAGGGGGTGGGTGCTGGAGTATTGAAAACAGGGGTACCAATCATTTTTACCCTTATTGTTTTTCTAGATTTGTTTTATTACTTTTTTAATTTATTATCTCTTTCTTTGAGCAATTGTATTAGTATCGAATATAATTTTCCCCGCAAAAAAAAGTGTATAATATATATCTCAGTATTTGTAGTATTTATTTTCTACAATCTTTTCTTGTCGATATTAAGGGAGGTGATAATAGGTCAAGATGTGTCCGTTGGTTCTGGTTCTTGTTGTCAGTGTTTGTCACTGGAATCAGATTATGTACAGTTTAAACTTCTCTCCTCAGGGTGTGCTGATAATCATCTCTCTACCAAAGAGGCCAGAAACGACTGGGAGATGACAGTCGGTAATGAAATAATCTCCCCTCAGCTGAAGGTAAAAAAAAAAACATGATACCAGAAAAATCACCGTTTTTACTGCCTTTTTATGAGCCGAACATCAAGGACAGATGTGTTTTTTAAATTCATATAATTCCCAGTTCTAATTGCAGGATTGGGTTGGTATAAGCGATAATTATTGTAGCTCTGCCTTGTTTTCCATATTGATTTTATTAAGGTTGACAGAATTACCTAGAAGTCAGGGTTGGGCCCGGAATTCAGAGGTTTGTAATTGACTCCCATTCAACTCATGAGTTGGAATTCAAATTGAAAATCGACCACACCCCACCTAATTCAGTATTAGAATTTGAGAAAAGATTTTCTGCGGTTGGTGAAGTTCATCACTGACATCCTGGAACTACAGAGAAATCTGGTCGAAGACCTGTCGGAATGTGACTGATCTGTCCCACGGCACCAATTCCTAATATTGAGTTGCACCACCCCCTCCCTTTTGCCCCTCAATTTGTTGGGGCATCGACTCTACAAGGTATTGAAAGCATTCCACAAGGATGTTGACTCCAATGCTTCCCACAGTTGTGTCAAGTTGGCTGGATGTCCTTTGGGTGGTGGACCATTTTTTTATATAAACGGGCAACTGTTGAGCGTGAAATACCCAGCAGCATTGCAGTTCTTGACACACTCAAACCGGTGCTCCTGGCACCTACTATCATACCCCGTTCAAAAGGCACTTAAATATTTTGTCTTGCCTATTCACCCTCTGAATGGCACTGACACACCATCCATGTCTCAATTCTCTCAAGGCTTTAAAATCCTTATTTAACCCGTCTCCTCCCCTTCATCTACACTGTTTTGAAGTGGATTTAACAAGTGACCTCAATAAGGGATCATCGCTTTCACCTGGATTCACCTGGTCAGTCTATGTCATGGAAAAATCAGGTGTTCTTAATGTTTGGTATAATCAGTTTATAGATCTCATTTGTTTGGCTTCTTTTTGAAGGCCTAAGGGTCAAGTTGAGGGTTAAACTAATGCACTCTGGGAAATGTTGTATTTTCCCCATATTGAACACAAATTTAAGTGGTTAATGGAATATAATAATTTTGAATATTTGCATACAGGTTTTGTTTTTCTTGATCATTTATTTTAAGTTGGTCCTGAAAATCAATTGTTTCAACAATATTTCATATGCATGTATGAACGACGTGTTTGGTGTTTTTCTGTACACGGCATAGACAACACCTAATATATAGACAATATATATGTATAGACAACACCTAATATATAGACAATATATATGTATAGACAACACCTAATATTTGTATAGACAACACCTAATATATAGACAATATATATGTATAGACAACACCTAATATTTGTATAGACAACACCTAATATATAGACAATATATATGTATAGACAACACCTAATATTTGTATAGACAACACCTAATATTTGTATAGACAACACCTAATATAGAATAGAACAGGCATTTGAATTTCACTGAATTCAATTATATTTCCTTTTAATTCAAATTCAAATTGTAATTCTATATCCTGTTTACTACTTCAATACAATAATTACATTTTAATTAATGAGACATTCTGAATTCTGAATTGAGCCCAACCCTGCTAGATGTACATAGGAGACAGGTGTCAATTTGGAATTGTGGTTCAATTACCCCGCTGGCTGTCTCCTCCTATCACGTCTCCAGGACCTGGATCGGCGGCTGCAAGAGGTGAATGCCTTCATCAGGGATGACTCAAGGTTGTCCTCCAACCCTATCATGAGGGTGTTGTCTCCGGAGCCACGCCTGTTCCTGACCTCGCTGCCCCACAACTCCCAGATCCACAGTTCAGCGGTGTGGAACTGCAGGGAGAGGGTGTCCCTGCTCAGCCTCACCCGCATTGTGGAGCAGAACAACGGAGAAAACACCCTGCCAGTGCTCTGGAGGTTCCTGCACAAGGTAAGAGGTTTATTTCACCTTTATTTAACTAGGCAAGTCAGTTAAAAACTAATTATTATTCACAATGACGGCCAAATCCTCCTCTAACTCGGACGACACTGAGCCAATTGTGCGCCGCCCTATGGGACTCCCGATCACGGCCGGGTTGTGATACAGCCCGGACAGAACCCGGGTCTGTAGTGACACCTCTAGCACTGCGATGCAGTACCTTGGACTGCTGCATCACTCGGCAGGCCCGGCTATGTTATGTAATTGAGAGCAAATGAACAATGAAATAAGGCAAAGCTTGCTCAGTGATGACAGATTAAAAGCCTGTCGTGTTAAATGGTGAACAGGCCTCATTTGTATTGTTGGGCTCTGACTTTCTTTTCAATCACAACCTTAGCTGCTCAGCATGTATAGGCCTTATACGGTTTTCCCTGTCAGTAGGTCTATGCCTTGTGATTGATTGCAGTCTGTCAGCAGATATTTTACTGAGCCCTGTGATTGGTTGCAGGAGGCAGAGCTGCGGTTGCTGAAGTTCATCACTGACATCCTGGAACTGCAGAGAAATCTGGTGAAGACGTGTCGGAATGTGACTGATCTGTCCCACGGCACCATTGCCAAATTCCTCCAGAGACAGGAATCAGGTACGATAACACAGGTGTCAAACTCATTCCATGGAGGACCGACCGAGTGTCTGCGGGCTTTCACTTCTCGCTTGTACTTGATTGATCAATGAAGGTCACTGATGAGTTAGGGAACTCCCCTCATCTCGTTGTCTGGGGTCTTAATTGGACAACCTCACCTGGTTGTCTGGCTCTTAATTGGACAACCTCACCTGGTTGTCTGGCTCTTAATTGGACAACCTCACCTGGTTGTCTGGCTCTTAATTGGACAACCTCACCTGGTTGTCTAGGTCTTAATTGGACAACCTCACCTGGTTGTCTAGGTCTTAATTGGACAACCTCACCTGGTTGTCTAGGTCTTAATTGGACAACCTCACCTGGTTGTCTGGCAAATTAATTGGACAACCTCACCTGGTTGTCTGGCTCTTAATTGGACACTAATTGAAAGAAAATAACATAAACTAACAGACTGCCCTCCAGGACTGGAATGAGTGTGCTGTATCTTCTGATTAATGCAGTGTTTCCCAGTCCTAGTCCTTGGGACGCAAAGGGGTGTACCTTTTTTGGTTTTGCCCTCCCACAACCTGATTCAACTTATCAAAGGCTTGATGTGAGTTGTGTTAGCGCTAGGACTAAACCAAAACCACTCGGGTCCAAAGGACCAGGACTGGGAACCACTGAATTAGTGGCATTGAGACCAATCTTAACTTTAGATGTTTGCGAATTACTCATCTTCCTGTGCAAATATCCTATGTACGTTATTTAAAAATCTACGTGAACGTTTAAGTAAGCCAGGCTTATCAACTATTCTGTAAGCATTCCGTAAAACGTGTCCTAAGGGAATTGGAGGAGATTCAGTCCGCATTCAATCCGTATCGCGGAAGATCTGCGCTACAATTTGAAGGTCACATGCCAGTTTACAGTGAATGCAGTCTCCGCGACCACGGGAACATTGCCTTTAATTGTTAATCACGCTACTAGAGCAGATCTTAAGCACCACGGATTAAATAGAGGCCAAAGTTTGTCATTGGTTTTGTCTTTGTCCATCTTTCCACAGTTCCGCTGAGAGCCTGGCATGAGAAACGGATCAACATCTTCCTGACAACATGGAATCTGCTTAGGGGCTCGCTGGCAACCAATGGTAATAGCACAGATAAAGCATCATATACCATTTGTGGTCTAATAGTGATCTGGTAACCTCTGTATATAGCCTCGCTATTGTTATTTTATTGTTGCTCTTTAATTATTAGTTATTTTTAACTTCAGTTTTTATTTTAGTAGATACTTTCTTAAAACTGCATTGTTGGTTGAGGGCTTGTAAAGGAAGCATTTCACCTGTTGTATTCGGCGCATGTGACAAATAAATATTTGATTTGATATATAATTACATTTTCAGTACATATTTGTTAACGTTTTTGTCAAACAACGGCAACCTTAAAATAAAGCGTGTGTTGGGCACTCGAGAGATCCTAGGGCACAACTTCCTAGTGAACCCAAGCATGTGAAATATTCCCACTTCCCACTCTCCTAAGTATCTCAATAATTCAATGATAACCCCCCCCCCCCCCCTGGCTCTGCTATAATGAGTTAAAGCCGAATCGTGTTCCCATAACATCAGAAACAATGTGTTTGTTTGGTTCTGTAGGAGAGATTAAGATCCCTGTTGAGTTCTGCCGGAAGGATCTGGACATGACCAGTGACTTCCAGGTCCTGTTGCCACGGCGTCAAGGTCCTGGTCTCTGCTCCACAGCCCTGGTCAGCTACCTCATCGCCCTGCAGAACGAGCTGGTCTACTGTGTGGACAAGCACCTTGGAGAGGAGACTAGGTGGATGCATGTTGTACTAATTTGGTGTGAAATAGGGGTCAGCAACATGCGTGATTCTTTTATTTTTTTTTCCTCAAGTTTTTTGTTATATATTTTTTTTGTTTTTAGGTACAAAAATACTAAAATCACCAGGAATTCACAAAAAAAAGAGACATGGTCCGTGTCTCAATGTAATCGAGGTCTGAAATTATTTTATTCAAATGCAATCTATTATTGGACTTAGCGGTGGTCAAGTTGGAGTGCACTAATTATTATAATTATGTTCCGTTCCCCCAACCATCCGCTTCGACATAAATCATCCCGCTGCTTGCCTTGCTACCCTGATGTGGTCCTAGTACACATCCTGGCATTATGTCAAGGCATATCTGTTTTGAAATACCCTAGTGCTTTGTTACAATATCCTAGTGCTCTGTTACAATATCCTAGTGCTCTGTTACAATATCCTAGTGCTTTGTTGCAATATCCTAGTGCTTTGTTACAATATCCTAGTGCTCTGTTACAATATCCTAGTGCTTTGTTGCAATATCCTAGTGCTTTGTTACAATATCCTAGTGCTCTGTTACAATATCCTAGGGCTCTGTTACAATATCCTAGTGCTCTGTTACAATATCCTAGTGCTCTGTTACAATATCCTAGTGCTTTGTTACAATATCCTAGTGCTTTGTTACAATATCCTAGTGCTTTGTTACAATATCCTAGTGCTCTGTTACAATATCCTAGTGCTCTGTTACAATATCCTAGTGCTCTGTTACAATATCCTAGTGCTCTGTTACAATATCCTAGTGCTCTGTTACAATATCCTAGTGCTCTGTTACAATATCCTAGTGCTCTGTTACAATATCCTAGTGCTCTGTTACAATATCCTAGTGCTCTGTTACAATATCCTAGTGCTCTGTTACAATATCCTAGTGCTCTGTTACAATATCCTAGTGCTCTGTTACAATATCCTAGTGCTTTGTTACAATATCCTAGTGCTCTGTTACAATATCCTAGTGCTCTGTTGCAATATCCTAGTGCTCTGTTGCAATATCCTAGTGCTCTGTTACAATATCCTAGTGCCCTGTTACAATATCCTAGTGCTCTGTTGCAATATCCTAGTGCTCTGTTGCAATATCCTAGTGCTCTGTTACAATATCCTAGTGCTCTGTTACAATATCATAGTGCTCTGTTGCAATATCCTAGTGCTCTGTTGCAATATCCTAGTGCTCTGTTACAATATCCTAGTGCTCTGTTACAATATCCTAGTGCTCTGTTACAATATCCTAGTGCTCTGTTACAATATCCTAGTGCTTTGTTGCAATATCCTAGTGCTCTGTTACAATATCCTAGTGTTGCATTTGAGTGAGGGGAAATACATAGAGAACAGCACATTGAGACTGAAGCAGAAACTGTTGATAGCAGCGCCATCGTTTCAGGCCATTTTGTTGACTTCATTTTTCTTCCCCCCAGCTTTAAAGTGAGCCCGGCGGACCTAACGGACCTGCATGTGATTCAGTATGATCTGGAGAGGGACCTGCTGCCGCTGATCCTGTCCAACTGTCAGTACAGCATGAAGCAAGGCAAGGAGACGCTGCACGAGTACGACCTGTCCAACATCCAGCAGCAGATCCTCTCCCGCTTCTTGCAGGGCAGGCCCATCATCACCCTCAATGTGAGTGCCAATCGCTCAGTTGGTAGGAGCATGGCGCATCCAACACTAGTGTCGTGGGTTTGATTCCTGAATGGACGAGGTATACTGACAGAATATACTGTATGTTAACTGTCAGTCAGTTTGGATAGAAGGAACGTTAAATGACCATATGTTCACCAGCGTTGGTGTCAATTTAATTCATTCATTTAAAAAAAACAAGTACAGTTATTTTTTTAAATAGACACAGTTAGCAATATTTGACATTTCAAACGGAATTCAGAACCAACCTTGATGCTATAAATATTGACTTTTATCAGCTATTCATGATGTCCGTTATTGGTTTCTACAGGGAATCCCAACACTGGTGAACAGACATGATCGAATTCATGAAATTATTCTGAAGGACATGAGAGGAAAGATTGAACAAGTAAGTCACGTTAAAATCTATAAAAACGATAAGTTAGCCGTGTCTTCTCCCCAAAACGTTCACAAATGATGAGTCACCATTTTCAGAGGATTTTATTTATTTAAACTTTATTTAACTCGACATGAACCAGATGAAGCTTTCTTTACCTTTTTAATGACATTTTCTGCAGATCTGAAGGAACCAGATAGACTTCAGTAATATAGTGATGGCTCCACATTGCCACAAATATTGGATTTGGGTTAGCCACTGTCATATTCTGTCTAGTTCTTTCAGATCTAAAAACACTGGGAAAGAGCTTGTGCTTTGTCCTCTCTACTTTGGAGATAGGGGTTTTGACCTCTCTACTTTGGAGATAGGGGTTTTGACCTCTCTACTTTGGAGATGGGGCTTTGTCCTCTCTACTTTGGAGATGGGGCTTTGTCCTCTCTACTTTGGAGATGGGGCTTTGTCCTCTCTACTTTGGAGATAGGGCTTTGTCCTCTCTACTTTGGAGATAGGGCTTTGTCCTCTCTACTTTGGAGATGGGGCTTTGTCCTCTCTACTTTGGAGATAGGGCTTTGTCCTCTCTACTTTGGAGATGGGGCTTTGTCCTCTCTACTTTGGAGATGGGGCTTTGTCCTCTCTACTTTGGAGATAGGGCTTTGTCCTCTCTACTTTGGAGATAGGGCTTTGTCCTCTCTACTTTGGAGATAGGGCTTTGTCCTCTCTACTTTGGAGATGGGGCTTTGTCCTCTCTACTTTGGAGATAGGGCTTTGTCCTCTCTACTTTTGGAGATAGGGCTTTGTCCTCTCTACTTTGGAGATAGGGCTTTGTCCTCTCTACTTTGGAGATAGGGCTTTGTCCTCTCTACTTTGGAGATGGTGCTTTGTCCTCTCTACTTTGGAGATAGGGCTTTGTCCTCTCTACTTTGGAGATGGGGCTTTGTCCTCTCTACTTTGGAGATAGGGCTTTGTCCTCTCTACTTTGGAGATAGGGCTTTGTCCTCTCTACTTTTGGAGATGGGGCTTTGTCCTCTCTACTTTGGAGATAGGGCTTTGTCCTCTCTACTTTGGAGATAGGGCTTTGTCCTCTACTTTTGGAGATGGGGCTTTGTCCTCTCTACTTTGGAGATAGGGCTTTGTCCTCTCTACTTTGGAGATAGGGCTTTGTCCTCTCTACTTTGGAGATAGGGCTTTGTCCTCTACTTTTGGAGATGGGGCTTTGTCCTCTCTACTTTGGAGATAGGGCTTTGTCCTCTCTACTTTGGAGATAGGGCTTTGTCCTCTCTACTTTGGAGATTTGTCTTTGTGTCTCTAGGTGCCTCTGCCCTCGCGGGCCCTGTCGACACTAGTTGGAGAGCTGAAGTCGTACAATGAGGTGTGTGAGGCCCTCTCCACCGTAGAGGTGGCCCTGGGGTTCCTGGCTATGACCGGGGGAGAACCCCACATGGAGCTGGGCAGCTACCTGGAGGAGGTGCTGCAGATGGGAGATCAAACAGCTCCACACATCCTAACGGTCAGTCTTGTTGGCCTCCATTGTCAAGTCGTCTCCAATAGGCGCCGATCTTTCATAATAGCTAGGGCACGCGTTACATTTAGTCTGTAATAAACGTGATTTCGAGTGCACGCATAGATTGCCCCTCTGCTCATTTCACAGTCCAAACACAAGTCTGTCCCTTTATTATAAAAGTAGCCAGTGAATTAAATCAATGAGTTAAGATTTTTATTTTAAGAACAAATTCTTATTTACAATGACGGCCTACCAAAATGCCTCCTGCGGGGAAGGGTGCTGGGATAAAAAAAAATGTTTTCAAAAATTATAATAATATAGGACAAAATACGCATCACGACAACGAGAGACACCACAGCACGACATAAAGAGAGACCTGAGAAAACAACATAGCAGATAAGACACACAACATCAAAAGATCAAGTTACATTTGTGGAACAATACCAAATACATTTTTTGTTACATCTCCTGTGCATTCTAAATGCAGACGGGGCTATTGGTGATATACTGTACATTATAATCTGCCATATTTGGGTCATTCCACCAATAGAGAGCCTTTTGGGTAGTGTAATTTTGTCCCCAAAAAAAGTTTTATATCATCTAATTGTAAAATGTATGTACGCTTTGGATAAAAGCATCTGCTGAATTATATTATTTAACATTCTGTCATAAACCCCCTTACCTCCATTATCCCACCTCATTTGCACACACTGTATATAGACTTTTTCTATTGTATTATTGACTGAATGTTGGTTTACTCCATGTGTAACTCTGTGTTGTTGTTTGTGTCACACTGCTTTGCTTTATCTTGACCAGAGGTCGCAGTTGTAAATGAGAACTTGTTCTCAACTGGCCTACCTGGTTAAATAAAGGTGATCTGGCCTACCTGGTTAAATAAAGGTGATCTGGCCTACCTGGTTAAATAAAGGTGATCTGGCCTACCTGGTTAAATAAAGGTGATCTGGCCTACCTGGTTAAATAAAGGTGATCTGGCCTACCTGGTTAAATAAAGGTGATCTGGCCTACCTGGTTAAATAAAGGTGAAATAACATTTTGAAAATAAACAACATGTTAAACTTCATTTAAAATAATAATAATAATCATCTTAGAGGTTCAATTTAAAAAATTATGAATGTAGTAGTAAGTACCAATAATAAAATGCCAAAATCAAGTAACAGGGTTGATGTTTTCATCGGGTTTCAAAAGTTTCTTTTGAAATAAAAATTCTAAAATTGAATTAGTTTCCACCGTATTAAAATGAGTTACAGATGTAAATGAATCATTAAAATCACATCAAATACATAATATTCTTCAGACATGACTTTGTCAAAGCAACAAAAATAACCCAGACTTTATAATAATGGAGTTACGTGGGATAAAATGACGAGGGACACGTAGAAAATGCAGATTTGTAAATGTTTCATCTGTTTCGTATTGAAAAGCACATTGTTTAATATAACAGGCTTTTAATTCAATATTAATTCACATTTTCTACTTAAAATATCAAAGGGACGCAAAAGGCAATGGGATGATAAACATTTTATCATAAAAGGGTGAGGTCCACATCTCAAAACGGTACAAACAACATCCTCCAATACAGGCCTTTCTCCAACAAACGGCAAGGGTGTAGTCTGAGCCAGGGGTGTAGTCTGAGCCAGGGGTGAGCCAGGGGTGAAGTCTGAGCCAGGGGTGAGCCAGGGGTGAGCCACGGGTGTAGTCTGAGCCAGGGGTGTAGTCTGAGCCAGGGGTGAGCCACGGGTGTAGTCTGAGCCAAGGGTGTAGTCTGAGCCAGGGGTGAGCCACGGGTGTAGTCTGAGCCAAGGGTGTAGTCTGAGCCAGGGGTGTAGTCTGAGCCAGGGGTGAAGTCTGAGCCAGGGGTGAGCCACGGGTGTAGTCTGAGCCAGGGGTGTAGTCTGAGCCAGGGGTGAGCCACGGGTGTAGTCTGAGCCAAGGGTATAGTCTGAGCCAGGGGTGAGCCACGGGTGTAGTCTGAGCCAAGGGTGTAGTCTGAGACAGGGCTGAGCCAAGGGTGTAGTCTGAGCCAGGGCTGAGCCAAGGGTGTAGTCTGAGCCTGGGCTGAGCCAAGGGTGTAGTCTGAGCCTGGGGTGTAGTCTGAGCCAGGGGTATAGTCTGAGCCAGGGCTGAGCCAAGGGTGTAGTCTGAGCCTGGGCTGAGCCAAGGGTGTAGTCTGAGCCTGGGCTGAGCCAAGGGTGTAGTCTGAGCCTGGGGTGTAGTCTGAGCCAGGGGTGTAGTCTGAGCCAGGGGTGTAGTCTGAGCCAAGGGTGTAGTCTGAGCCAGGGGTATAGTCTGAGCCAGGGGTATTCAATATTGCTATATGTGATGCGAGACCACTGAGAGTCAACTTGTTACCAATTTATGTCATGTTTATATAAGAGATTTGCTCAATCGAAATTTGACCCCCACCACTAGACACTTATTATAGATCTGATTGAAAAGCAATGGATAGTTATAGCCTTCTGATAGGCCAGAGGGAATTATTGTCATATTTCTGTGCACCTATCCAGTTAATTCATACACAAGTGCTTAGTCATTTAAAGCAGGGGTAGTTTGTGTGTAAGATAAGGCTAACCTCAGGTGTTGTCGTCAGGCCCTGGGCAGATACTATCTGAAGCATGGCTAACCTCAGGTCTTCTTCTATTGTCCTCAGGCCCTGGGCAGATACTATCTGAAGCACTGTTTGGCACTGTGGCAGCTCCTGACATCACTCAAATCAGAAAACATGCTGTGGCTCAAGAGGGTAAGACACCTACTCACCTATTGCTGGCTAGGGAGCCTCTTGGATGTTTTAATATGGTAAAATGTACCACGGGGCCTCAAATGCGGTAGTCTGGGCGCTGGACATGGGTTAAAATCGAGGGTGGGGGAGAGAGCAAGCCTGCTACAGCTGTATTAGATGAGATGTGAAAATCAGCAACAACAATATATGTTCTATCATAGCGACCATATTTTTGGGAAGCCCAAATTTGGGCATATAAAAGTTTATATGTAAAAACTAGTTTCACAAATGAACTTCACATACTTTCCCGATTTTCCGAACTCACTTATTTGTTTAGCCTAAATCACTTGCACTGCTCGTGCTTTGGAGGTCCTAAGGGTCATGCTAGATGGTGATGGACTGAGAGAGATCAGCCAATGAATTTCCAGTGGGAGTTTTTTCCCGCTCTTGCCATAGGTTCCATTCAAGTCCCTTTGTGAGGCGCTGTGAACGAGATTAACCATTACCCACTTGGCACTTAAACTATAAGAGGGCAATGTTAAATGCCTAAAGGTGCTTCCACATTATAAGCCCAAGAGTGCATTGATCCAATGTGTGCTTGTGTCTATAGTGGTATTGAGCTGAGAGTAAGAGGGCAGCAGGGAAACGCTGACTTACTAACGCAGTGCAAGAATATATCATGTTGTTGTTGTTGCTGCGCTTGGCTTTTCAGCACACAAATTGGAAGACATAGTGTGGACATAGCATAAATGTAACTACTAGGGGTTGACTTCCTCTCTCTCTCTTGCCCTACCTGTCCTAAGGACCCATTTGAAGGGATCTCAGAAGAGTACAGGAAGGCCCTGGGAGAGGAGGAGCACAGGCTGCTCACTGGGTTCTTTAATAAAAGCAGCGCTGATTCCATCCTGCTGGAGATGCACGAGTTCCTGATACTGGTCCTGAAGGGTCCCCGCGCATCTGACACCTACAAGCCTGACTGGGGGTAAGGCTACATACAGACACACGCTAGCAAAGGCCCAACAAGCAACGTGGAGTGGTTGTACTTGCCATTGTATAGAATGCTGAACATTCTAATGTTTCATGTGTAGCACTTACCCGTCTGGAAACGACGTCCACGCGGAAACATTTGCACAGTATGACTTGGGGGGGGAAATTGATTAAGTGCAATGGGGAACTTGTTTTCTACACAGATCATTGATGATGATCTTCCCTGATGTTTCCCGGGACTTTGCAGTACCTTTGTGGTGTACTTCTCTCCCTTCAAAGCAAACTTTATTTTTTTTAATACCACCAAATGTCCATCTTAACCAGTAAAAATCATTCAACTAGTTCTGTGAACCTCACATGTGCCATTGCATGGCCTTTCTCTTCTAGTCTGAAAGACACACTTGTGGCATACATGGAGCGTAAGAACCTGGACATCCCACCTGACGTCGAGGAGTTCTTCCCTGAAGAGATCGACCTGTCTCAGTACGTCGAAGCCTGGAAGTTTGCGGTGGCATTGAAACGGGAGAGAAGTCAGAGGTAGCTCCAACCTCACACACTTGCTCATTTGATTTCATTATGCAATGAAAAAAACAATATATCGCAAACCGTAAATGTAAACATAACTGGAGCCCCCTTGTCATTAGTGAAGGAAGGTTACTGTTACTGTCTCCTAGCGGGCTAAACGGCTACCTCCAGAACGAATAACCACTGCAGCGTGGGTTCCCATCCGGCCCAATGGTATTTCAGCAAAAACTCTCTATATACAGTATCTTTCCCACTGTCTCTCCTCTATCCAATAAAGCATTTTTTTTAAATGCTAAAAGATAAAGAAAAAGTTACTAGCAACAGATGAGCAATAGCAAAGCGAAGTTGAATAAGTGGAATTTGTTTCGCCATAAGTTGGTTAGCTAGCCAGAGTTATGTGCATTTATTTACAGCTATCTACCACTCGTACTCCCTTTTCTTCATGCCTCCAAAATGCTGAGACTCTAGTTCTGTCGAGGTTCTGTCAATGGAGGAACAGATGATGGCATTCCAGGCCTTTATGTTTTTATTTTATATATTTTTTTAAATTGGGGGAATAATTACTTTTATTAGATTTACTTTAACTTCAATTAAATGTAGGTTGGTTAGGCCTACTGTCGTCATAGTTTCTGACGAATCACTAGCTTTTAAATGTGTAATAAAAGTACATTAAACACATGAATCGGGAACATTGTCAGCGAAGAGTTGTGAAAATATGTAGTAAGGAAAATGCATAGAGTTAGATAGAGGACTCATCTTTGTATTTGTGCCATCGTAGTGTCTGTAACAGAATGGACAGTGCCATTGTAGTGTCTGTAACAGAATGGACAGTGCCATCGTAGTGTCTGTAACAGAATGGACAGTGCCATCGTAGTGTCTGTAACAGAATGGACAGTGCCATTGAGGCCATCTCCCATTTTGAAGTAGTCAATTTTCTTGTTCTTTTGTGTTTAAAATAATAATATATATATATATATAACACACACACAAATATTGGTGATGTACTGGCCCCACCAGTGCTGAAGTCTTAAATTAAATCATGTGTGTCATTCCAGTTTACTATTTTAAAATTGTGGAAGCCTTAAATATCAATGGTAAAAAGGGTTATCCATTTAGAGTCCTCTAACTTACTATGGTAAAATGTCACCAACAAAACATATACCAGTTACACCTCCGACATCGCAATGATATGCTATGCAGTTTAATGTAGATCTGATTAAATCTAGATGATATGCTATGCAGTTTAATGTAGATCTGATTAAATCTAGATGATATGCTATGCAGTTTAATGTAGATCTGATTAAATCTAGATGATATGCTATGCAGTTTAATGTAGATCTGATTAAATCTCGATATGCTATGCAGTTTAATGTAGATCTGATTAAATCTAGATGATATGCTATGCAGTTTAATGTAGATCTGATTAAATCTAGATGATATGCTATGCAGTTTAATGTAGATCTGATTAAATCTAGATGATATGTTATGCAGTTTAATGTAGATCTGATTAAATCTAGATGATATGCTATGCAGTTTAATGTAGATCTGATTAAATCTACATGATATGCTATGCAGTTTAATGTAGATCTGATTAAATCTACATGATATGCTATGCAGTTTAATGTAGATCTGATTAAATCTACATGATATGTTATGCAGTTTAATGTAGATCTGATTAAATCTAGATGATATGTTATGCAGTTTAATGTAGATCTGATTAAATCTAGATGATATGCTATGCAGTTTAATGTAGATCTGATTAAATCTAGATGATATGCTATGCAGTTTAATTTAGATCTGATTAAATCTCGATATGCTATGCAGTTTAATTTAGATCTTATTAAATCTAGGCCCTAGTCTAGACTTGAAGTATAGTAAATTGTCAATTTAATCATTTGAAGGTTTTTTATATTGCAGTTGGGCATTGATCATGAATCTCAAGGATGAAATTGGTTTGTGAAAAATGTAATTGTACTTATTAAAACAATGATTGAAACAAAATCATTGTGCTATCGAGTGTGTGTGTGTGTTGTTTTTTGGGGGGGGGGGAATATATCACTCCATCACAATTGTATGCCGCATTCACGTGCTATCAGAAACTCGAAACCTCCGAGTTAAAATGAACATCATGTACTTGCGTTTGTACTTCCTATTGGGTGATTCTGGTACTTTCAAGTGGGGGAACTCGGAGCTCATGTTTCTACCACAAGTTTCCGTGACGAAAATGTCAGTCTCCTAGGTCTGACTAGCACGTGAACACAGCATTAGGCCCAGCGACCCATGAAGACCATCGGCCATCATCACTCCATAGTTGATAGCAACAATACAAAAGATTAGCTTCACTGTCCTAATACATACTATAAACTGGGTGGTTCAAGCCCTGAATGCTGATTGGCTGACAGCCGTGGTGTATCAGACCATATACCACGGGTATGACAAAACATTTAATTTTTACTGCTCTAATTATATTGGTAACCAATTTATAACAGCAATAAGGTACCTCGGGGGTTTGTGGTATATGGCCAATATACCACAGCTAAGGGCTGAGTCCAGGCGTGCATGAGAACAGCCCTTAGCCGTAGTATATTGGCCATATACCACACCCCCTCATGCATTATTGCTTAATTGAGGGTTCAGTTTCAAAGTGGTATATAATGTGCAATTGGCCTTTTCATTAAACCGCATATTTTGCCAAACTTTTATTTTTTATTCAAAGTTCACGTGAGATTTGTAACTGGGTTCTTTCTTGTAGGACTTTTTTAAATTTGATTGATGGACGAATAGTTAATAATGAAAGCCCACAATTGTCAATGTTCCTGACATTCTGCCATTGTCATGTACTGTCATGTTGTGTCTTGTCTCTGTCCTTTCCCTTCACCCTGTCTCCCTCTGCTGGTCGTTATTAGGTTACCTTTTCTCCCCCGCTTTCCCCCAGCTGTTCCTTGTCTCCTCCTAACTACCCATTCACCCCGTTTCCCACCTGTTCCCTTTTTCCCTCTGATTAGGTCCCTATATCTCTCTCTGTTTTTGTTCCTGTCCTTGTCGGATTCTTGTTTGTTGTGTTTCATGCCCGAGCCAGACTATCGTCATGTTTGCTGTAACCTTGTCCTGTCCTGTCGGAATCTGCCGGTCTATCTGAGCCTACCACAGTTTGGTTATTAAAGAAGCTCTGTTTAAGTTAGTTCGCTTTTGGGTCCTCATTCACTCACCGTAACAGAAGAATCCGACCAAGAATGGACCCAGCGACTTCGGATCCTCTCCACTCAGCCGTCGGGATCCAGGGAGCGATGCTAGGCAGACACGAGCAGGAAGTGTCTGCTGCTCGACATGCCGTTGAGACCCTGGCCACCCAAGTCTCCGACCTCACAGAACAGGTTCACCATCTCCGCCTCGATCCACCGGCCACTTCCAGGGCTTTCGAATCTCCGGAGCCCAGAATCAATAACCCGCCGTGTTACTCTGGGGAGCCCACTGAATGCCGCTCGTTCCTCACCCAGTGTGATATTGTGTTTTCTCTCCAGCCCAACACTTACTCCAGGAGCACTGCTCGTGTCGCCTACGTCATATCTCTCCTTATTGGACGGGCTCGTGAGTGGGGCACGGCAATCTGGGAGGCAAGGGCTGAGTGTACTAACCAGTATCAGGACTTTAAGGAGGAGATGATACGGGTTTTTGATCGATCTGTTTTTGGGGAGGAGGCTTCCAGGGCCCTGTCTTCCCTATGTCAAGGCAATCGATCCATAACAGACTACTCTATTGAGTTTCGCACTCTTGCTGTCTCCAGTGGCTGGAACGAGCCGGCCTTGCTCGCTCGTCTTCTGGAGGGTCTCCGCGCAGAGGTAAAGGATGAGATTCTCTCCCGGGAGGTTCCTTCCAGCGTGGATTCCTTGATTGAACTCGCTATTCGCATTGAGCGACGGGTTGATCTTCGTCACCGAGCTCGTGGAAAGGAGCTCGCGCTCTCCGTCGCCCCCCTCTCCGCATCACTACCATCTTCCTCTGCCGGCTCGGGTGCTGAGCCCATGCAGCTGGGAGGTATCCGCATCTCGACTAAGGAGAGGGAACGGAGAATCACCAACCGCCTCTGTCTCTATTGCGGTTCCGCTGGTCATTTTGTCACTTCATGTCCAGTAAAAGGCCAGAGCTCGTCAGTAAGCGGAGGGCTACTGGTGAGCGCTACTACTCCTGTCTCTCCTTCAAGATCCTGCACTACCTTGTCGGTCCATCTACGCTGGACCGGTTCGTCAGCTTCCTGCAGTGCCTTAATAGACTCTGGGGCGGAGGGCTGTTTTATGGACGAGACCTGGGCTCGGGAACATGACATTCCTCTCAGACAGTTAAAGGAGCCCACGGCCTTGTTCGCCCTGGATGGTAGTCCTCTCCCCAGGATTCAGCGTGAGACGCTACCTTTAACCCTCACTGTTTCTGGTAATCATAGTGAAACCATTTCTTTTTTTATTTTTCGTTCACCTTTTACACCTGTTGTTTTGGGCCATCCCTGGCTAGTTTGTCATAATCCTTCCATTAATTGGTCTAGTAATTCTATCCTCTCCTGGAACGTCTCTTGTCATGTGAAATGTTTAATGTCTGCTATCCCTCCTGTTTCCTCTGTCTCTTCTTCACAGGAGGAGCCTGGTGATTTGACAGGGGTGCCGGAGGAATATCACGATCTGCGCACGGTGTTCAGTCGGTCCAGGGCCACCTCTCTTCCTCCACACCGGTCGTATGATTGTAGTATTGATCTCCTTCCGGGAACCACCCCCCCCCGGGGTAGACTATACTCTCTGTCGGCTCCCGAACGTAAGGCTCTCGAAGATTATTTGTCTGTAGCTCTTGACGCCGGTACCATAGTCCCCTCCTCCTCTCCCGCCGGAGCGTGGTTTTTTTTTGTCAAGAAGAAGGACGGGTCTCTGCGCCCCTGCATAGATTATCGAGGGCTGAATGACATAACAGTGAAGAATCGTTATCCGCTTCCTCTTATGTCTTCAGCCTTCGAGATCCTGCAGGGAGCCAGGTTTTTCACTAAGTTGGACCTTCGTAACGCTTACCATCTCGTGCGCATCAGGGAGGGGGACGAGTGGAAGACGGCGTTTAACACTCCGTTAGGGCACTTTGAATACCGGGTTCTTCCTTTCGGCCTCGCTAACGCTCCAGCTGTCTTTCAGGCATTAGTCAATGATGTCCTGAGAGACATGCTGAACATCTTTGTTTTCGTTTACCTTGACGATATCCTGATTTTTTTCACCGTCACTCCAGATTCATGTTCAGCACGTTCGACGTGTCCTCCAGCGCCTTTTAGAGAATTGTCTTTTTGTGAAGGCTGAGAAGTGCACTTTTCATGCCTCCTCCGTCACATTTCTCGGTTCTGTTATTTCCGCTGAAGGCATTAAGATGGATCCCGCTAAGGTCCAAGCTGTCATTGATTGGCCCGTCCCTAAGTCACGCGTCGAGCTGCAGCGCTTTCTCGGCTTCGCAAACTTCTATCGTCGTTTCATCCGTAATTTCGGTCAGGTGGCAGCTCCTCTCACAGCCCTTACTTCTGTCAAGACGTGCTTTAAGTGGTCCGTTTCCGCCCAGGGAGCTTTTGATCTCCTCAAGAATCGTTTTACATCCGCTCCTATCCTTGTTACACCTGACGTCTCTAGACAGTTCGTTGTCGAGGTTGACGCGTCAGAGGTGGGCGTGGGAGCCATTCTTTCTCAGCGCTCCCTCTCTGACGACAAGGTCCACCCATGCGCGTATTTTTCTCATCGCCTGTCGCCGTCGGAACGTAACTATGATGTGGGTAACCGCGAACTGCTCGCCATCCGGTTAGCCCTAGGCGAATGGCGACAGTGGTTGGAGGGGGCGACCGTTCCTTTTGTCGTTTGGACTGACCATAGGAACCTTGAGTACATCCGTTCTGCCAAACGACTTAATGCGCGTCAGGCGCGTTGGGCGCTGTTTTTCGCTCGTTTCGAGTTCGTGATTTCTTATCGTCCGGGCTCTAAGAACACCAAGCCTGATGCTTTGTCTCGTCTCTTCAGTTCTTCAGTAGCCTCCACTGACCCCGAGGGGATTCTCCCTGAGGGGCGTGTTGTCGGGTTGACTGTCTGGGGAATTGAGAGGCAGGTAAAACAAGCGCTCACTCACACTCCGTCGCCGCGCGCTTGTCCTAGGAACCTTCTTTTCGTTCCCGTTCCTACTCGTCTGGCCGTTCTTCAGTGGGCTCACTCTGCCAAGTTAGCCGGCCACCCTGGCGTTCGGGGTACGCTTGCTTCCATTCGCCAGCGTTTTTGGTGGCCCACCCGGGAGCATGACACGCGTCGTTTCGTGGCTGCTTGTTCGGTCTGCGCGCAGACTAAGTCCGGTAACTCTCCTCCTGCCGGCCGTCTCAGGCCGCTTCCTATTCCCTCTCGACCGTGGTCTCACATCGCCTTAGATTTTGTCACCGGACTGCCTTCGTCAGCGGGGAAGACTGTTATTCTTACGGTTGTCGATAGGTTCTCTAAGGCGGCTCATTTCATTCCCCTTGCTAAGCTTCCTTCTGCTAAAGAGACGGCACAAATCATCATCGAGAATGTTTTCAGAATTCATGGCCTTCCGTCGGACGTCGTTTCGGACAGAGGTCCGCAATTCACGTCTCAATTTTGGAGGGAGTTTTGCCGTTTGATTGGGGCTTCCGTCAGTCTCTCTTCCGGCTTTCACCCCCAGTCTAACGGTCAAGCAGAACGGGCCAATCAGACTATTGGTCGCATCTTACGCAGTCTTTCTTTTCGTAACCCTGCGTCTTGGTCAGAACAGCTCCCCTGGGCAGAATACGCCCACAACTCGCTTCCTTCGTCTGCGACCGGGCTATCTCCTTTTCAGAGTAGCCTCGGGTACCAGCCTCCGCTGTTCTCATCTCAGTTCGCCGAGTCCAGCGTCCCCTCCGCTCAGGCTTTTGTCCAACGTTGCGAGCGCACCTGGAAGAGGGTCAGGTCTGCACTTTGCCGTTATAGGACGCAGACTGTGAGGGCTGCTAATAAGCGTAGAACTAAGAGTCCTAGATATTGTCGCGGTCAGAGAGTTTGGCTCTCCACTCAGAACCTTCCCCTTAAGACGGCTTCTCGCAAGTTGACCCCGCGGTTCATTGGTCCGTTCCGTATTTCTCGGGTCATTAATCCTGTCGCAGTTCGACTTCTTCTTCCGCGATACCTTCGTCGCGTCCACCCGGTCTTCCATGTCTCCTGCATCAAGCCCGTCCTTCGCTCCCCCGCTCGTCTTCCCCCCCCCCCCCCCCCCCATCCTTGTCGAGGGCGCACCCATCTACAGGGTCCGTAGAATTTTGGACATGCGTCCTCGGGGCCGTGGTCACCAGTACCTCGTAGATTGGGAGGGGTACGGTCCTGAGGAGAGGAGTTGGGTTCCCTCTCGGGACGTGCTGGACCGTGCGCTGATCGAGGATTTCCTCCGTTGCCGCCAGGTTTCCTCCTCGAGTGCGCCAGGAGGCGCTCGGTGAGTGGGGGGGTACTGTCATGTACTGTCATGTTGTGTCTTGTCTCTGTCCTTTCCCTTCACCCTGTCTCCCTCTGCTGGTCGTTATTAGGTTACCTTTTCTCCCCCGCTTTCCCCCAGCTGTTCCTTGTCTCCTTCTAACTACCCATTCACCCCGTTTCCCACCTGTTCCCTTTTTCCCTCTGATTAGGTCCCTATATCTCTCTCTGTTTTTGTTCCTGTCCTTGTCGGATTCTTGTTTGTTGTGTTTCATGCCTGAGCCAGACTATCGTCATGTTTGCTGTAACCTTGTCCTGTCCTGTCGGAATCTGCCGGTCTATCTGAGCCTACCACAGTTTGGTTATTAAAGAAGCTCTGTTTAAGTTAGTTCGCTTTTGGGTCCTCATTCACTCACCGTAACAGCTATGTAATATACTCCCCTCTTTTACCTGTGTATACCTTCTGGGTTTTGGAATCAAGCTCACTTTATTTAAAAAATCGAATAAATTGTAACCCTTATTTTACCTGGTAAGTTGACTAAAAACACATTCTAATTTACAGCAATGACCTGGGGAATAGTTACAGGGGAGTGGAGGGGGGATGAATGAGCCAATTAGAAGCTGGGGATGATTAGGTGGCCATGATGATACGAGGGCCAGATCGGGAATTTAGCCAGGACACCGGGGTTAACACCTCAACTCTTACGATAAGTGCCGTGGGATGTTTAGTGACCACAGAGAGTCAGGACACCGGGGTTAACACCTCAACTCTTAAGATAAGTGCCGTGGGATGTTTAGTGACCACAGAGAGTCAGGACGTCCGTTTAACGTCCCGGCCGAAAGACTGAGTGGTCCGTGTGTTTTTACTAGAACGTCCCATGAAACTACAAGACTTATTACTGTAATGTTGTTTTAAATGTGTAGTATTCGTGTAGTTCATTTGAGTAGAATTGATTGTGCATGAAATGATGGGAGCCATTTTAAAATGTGTTTTCAGGTTTATTTATGATCTGAAGGATGATGACTTCAGGGGCTCTGTACTCCTGATGCTGATACAGTCCTTCAGTGGACAGGAGTCAGGAGATGGCTCGGGTAATGGCTCTTGCTGATACAGGAGTCAGGAGATGGCTCGGGTAATGGCTCTTGCTGATACAGGAGTCAGGGGATGGCTCAGGTAATGGCTCTTGCTGATACAGTCCATCAGTGGACATGAGTCAGCAGATGGCTCAGGTAATGGCTCTTGCTGATACAGGAGTCAGGAGATGGCTCGGGTAATGGCTCTCGCTGATTACAGTCCTTCAGTGGACATGAGTCAGGAGATGGCTCGGGTAATGGCTCTTGCGGATACAGGAGTCAGGAGATGGATCGGGTAATGGCTCTTGCTGATACAGTCCATCAGTGAACATGAGTCAGCAGATGGCTCAGGTAATGGCTCTTGCTGATACAGTCCATCAGTGGACAGGAGTCAGGAGATGGCTCGGGTAATGGCTCTTGCTGATTACAGTCCTTCAGTGGACAGGAGTCAGGAGATGGCTCGGGTAATGACTCTTGCTGATACAGGAGTCAGGAGATGGCTCGGGTAATGGCTCTTGCTGATACAGGAGTCAGGAGATGGCTCGGGTAATGGCTCTTGCTGATTACAGTCCTTCAGTGGACAGGAGTCAGGAGATGGCTCGGATAATGTCTCTTGCTGATACAGTCCTTCAGTGGACATGAGTCAGGAGATGGCTCGGGTAATGGCTCTTGCTGATACAGGTGTCAGGAGATGGCTTGGGTAATGGCTCTTGCTGATACAGTCCATCAGTGAACATGAGTCAGCAGATGGCTCAGGTAATGGCTCTTGCTGATACAGTTCATCAGTGGACATGAGTCAGCAGATGGCTCGGGTAATGGCTCTTGCTGATACAGTCCATCAGTGAACAGGAGTCAGCAGATGGCTCAGGTAATGGCTCTTGCGTTGTATGATTCATTATGACAGTTGGGTAGGTTTTTTTGAATTACGATGTTTAACTAGAGCCTTATTTAGGGCCAGGAAGTTTTCCCTGGTCAGATCACATGATCCTGGGGAAAAACTCCTGGCCCTGTTGTGATAAACTTGGATTATCTTTGGTAACTGTGGTTACCCCCAGTCAACAAGGACCAAACCAGCATGCATTTGCAGAGAGTAGAATGATCTGTGCTATCCGTGCTGTTTCCCTATCAGATAGTAGATCTGTGACTGGTGCTACGTGCTGGAGTCCATGATGATTGTTCTCAACACTACGTACAGTAAGAAGAGTCCTGTTACACACACACACACACACACACACACACAGGTGACACTGGCTCTTAACAAGCAAAGCTCTCACTTTTCAGCCTTGTCCGATGTACCTTTAACTACGATGACCCCTGAACTCACTTCTACAAACCACCACAACTCAAGGACCAGACACCACCACTAAACCTACAAAGGCTCCTGATGCTGACACCGAACCTCCAACTACAACAACAGCTCACACCTGACACCACCACAAAGAAACCAACCCTGGCTCCTGCCACTACCGCCAAGGCAACACCGAGTCCACCTATGGCGGCTCCAGAGCTGGTGTGTGGGTTGGAACCTCCTAGAGGTGGGTCTCATCAGGGCTGGTCTGGATGCTTCCCCTGCTCACCTGGCCAACCATCTCTGCTCCTCCCACCAGGAGCATGTAAAGACACAGTGTGGCACCAGGGGGAATGCAAGGTGGGCAGCCGCGGAAACCCTGAAGCTGAGAAAATGCATATTATATTCAGTCATGTAGGGTCTATGGTAACATTGTGCTAACCCTTCCTGGTCACCTGTGCTACCTATATACACACACATGTGACCAATGACCCATGACCCCAACATATGTCCTCTAGCGTACAAAACAAGTCAAAATAACCTTGACAGACCGCATACGCAACTCATAAACAGGCCAAAATGTCTCCTACACAGATAGTGATTGGAACATATTGATCAGTTCACGAAATCCACATGTTAGCACAAGGTGTTAACAAGGATTCTTACTCCCCCCCCCCCCCCCCCCCCCCGCTCTTTCCCCTTCAGACTTGTTCAAGGAGGAAGATCCACTCCGTGTCCCGCTCTGTCCCGATCAAGACCCTTTACTATCGGACCAATCACCTGTAAGTGGGAACCATAGAAATAGTAATGGTACTTAATTAATTCTAGTAATTCCATTTCTATGGTACGAACCTCAGTAGCTTGTGAAATTCTGCCAGTCAGAAGAGAGCTGAACCTGATACTGTTGATGATGTCATAGTGGGACTAGACCAGTGGTTTTCAAACCTCTCTTTGGGGACCACCAGGCGTTTCACAACGTCTCACCTGATTTACCTATTCAAGGGCTTGATGATGATTATTTGACAAGTTCAATCAGGTGAGCTACCTGTGGAATGGTTCAAACACACGGAAACAGCTGTGGGTGAGGAGAGGTTTTCCTCTCAAGGAGAGGTTTGAAAACCCGCTGGACCAGATGCACGGGTGACGGTCTTATTTTCTTTGACCTACAAGGGACCAGGATCTGGAGAGAGCTGTACGTCATCACCTACCCGTTTCCTGTCTTCTTATCCATATGTCCCTCGAGCATCCCTCACTCCTTTTTATTTAGAACATAAAAAATGTATTCTAATTTGGAACATGAGGAATCCTAGAATAAGCCTCACTACCCTGCACTGTCCTAGGAAATCGGGTCATCTTTCTTTCCCCAACTTTAAGCTATTTTTTGGGGGGGGCTTTTCAGATGAGAACATTTGAGATCTGGCTAAAACCTACCTTTGATGTGCCTTGGCGAATAGTAAACAACAACAAAAAGGCTTTGTGCTCCCCAATCAGAATGCAAGATCTTCCATTTTGGGTCACATTGAGTCTAGCCACATTTGTGGTCTATATCAAGCTCCTTGATTGCTTTGGCAGCAAATCAATAACGTCTACTCCTCAATCTTCATGAAATCTCGCAGATTTTGGAATCATTTCCTACTGTCTCGTTCCATGCCCTTCACCTACCTGTAATTCACAAAGGTCATGGTTCATTTCAAGATATTAAAATAATCATATTCCCCTCACTGGTTTTTCGTGGTTCTCTATCTTCAACTCCACAGCATTTTATGGTTCAAGATGTACCTTGGATGACAGACAGGCCCTTGGTCTTGTATCTGCAATGTACAACAGGTATTCCTCCTCATCATATCACATGCCTGTCCAAGAGTTGGGGAAAATATATTCTTACACATTGTACTGGAGTGGGATAATATTAATTATTCAAAGAACCAGCTCCTCCACTATAATTTTGATAAGATTTATCATAATCATGAACTAGATTTAATCTGAGTGACACTGATTTATATCACTTTTGTTCGTGTTCTGAAGTAGGTAACTTAATGCACATATTTTGGAACTGCGCAAATGTAAAACCATTCTCAAATAATATAATCAAATGTTATTTGTCACATGCGCCGAATACAACAGGTGTAGGTAGACCTTACAGTGAATTGAGGATGTCGATTACGGTCATGTCCCTGCCCTAAACATCAACAATATCCCATCAAGAGTAATACGGATGTGCCAGAGAATGATATATCAAGCACAAAGCTACCAGTAAACAGAAACTATTGTCTTTTTATCAAGTGATACTGATGCAACAAGTTGTTTTTAGAGTGTAAAAGAATGCAGTTGAACAAATGAATAGACTGTTGCACTTATGACGCTTCGAACACACCGACAGGGCTTTTGCGCAAAATGGTAAGCAGCAGCATCTGGATATATAAGCTACCATTTCTGTCAAGCCGTCTACGCACACCGTTTGACGTATACGTTCGAACGATAAATCGAACGTATGCACCGCACAGAACGCACTGCAACTGGCTCTGCAACGCAAGGCAAACGCAGCGTTTCATTGGAAATGAATGTAATTATGGCTGTACCAACATGCACAAAACTCTCGATGTGATCGAAGCGTGAATGGCCTACTCTGATCAAGGATTTACTCTTGATCAAACCATTTACATCTCAGTAGCCAAATAGTACATGAATTGTGGGATCTACACCTTTATACCACTAGATGGCAGCAAATGTGTACTTTTCATTGACAGTAGCAGTAATTCTGAGGCTGGAAAGAAATGACTTTATATTGAAATACATGGCCATGTCAAATAATAAGCTCCCAATCACACTGGATTATTCAAAACCAATTCCCATACTACCCACACACAAACAAAGCATTTTTACAGGACCAGACACCACCACTACACCTCATACTAGTACTTGGGAGTATGGCTAGACTGTTCTTTTCTCAGCACATATCAAAGCTGCAGGCTAAAGTTAAATCTAGACTTGGTTTCCTCTATCGTAAATCGCTCCTCTTTCACCCCAGCTGCCAAACTAACCCTGATTCAGATGACCATCCTACCCATGCTAGAGTATGGAGACGTAAATTATAGATCGGCAGGTAAGGGTGCTCTCGAGCGGCTAGATGTTCTTTACCATTCGGCCATCAGATTTGCCACCAATTCTCCTTATAGGACACATAACTGCACTCCATACTCCTCTGTAAACTGGTCATCTCTGTATACCCGTCGCAAGTCCCACTGGTTGATGCTTATTTATAAAACCCTCTTAGGCCTCACTCCCCCCTATCTGAGATATCTACTGGAGCCCTCATCCTCCACAAACTGGACAATTTTATCTCAACCTCTTCATTCAAAGACTTAATCATGGACACTCTTACTGACAGTTGTGGCTGCTTTGTGTGATGTATTGTTAGGGTTAGGGTTAGGGTTAGTGCTGTAGGGTTACTGTTGTCTGTGCCCAATAATATTTGTACCATGTTTTGTGCTGCTACCATGTTGTTGTCATGTTGCTACCATGCTGCCTTGCTTTGTTGTTGTCTTAGGTCTCTGTGTGTTTTGTAATATATTTTTTTGTTTTTAATCACAGCCCCTGTCCCCACAGGTCTTTTGCCTTTTGGTAGGCCATCATTGTAAATAAGAATTTGCTCTTAACTGACTTGCCTAGTTAAATAAAGATATATAAATCACTAACTCCAGCACCAGATACCACCACTACTAGGCCTACGTGTGAGCCAGTCTAAGATTATTTATTTTTTTAAGTCAGCAAAATGTGTATCACAAAGCATTAATTTCCATAGATCATAATCAATGCAACACACAATCATTATGCAATTTATTGTATTGTTGTTTGAGTCATGTTTTATAATTTGGTTTAACACACAGGCTAATTGAGGAGCTGCTTTTATCTGAGTCTGCTTGATTCTTTCAACACCTTGTACCGTCACCCTGCGATCCAGTCAGCGTATTGGCAGTGGGCTCACTTGATTGCAGATCTGAGATATGTGTGCGTGCCGCAACAAGAGGTCATTTGGAACGCGGATGGTGGAGAAACACGCACAGCGCACGCTTGTTGGAATCCGCGCCCATAGCCTATATTCGCTCTTTCCTATCCGTGACAGAGGCTGCAAAAATGACGATCAAGAAAAGTAAAACCGTCGTTTTTGAAAGACGTGCAGGGGATTTAACTGCGTTGTATTGTATGAATGATTGGGTGGTTGCAGTGGTGTTGGCTATTATTGTTATGATGTCTGTATGGGCTGCACTCATCATATACAGATATATACAGACAGAGAGAGGTAAAAGAAGAAGAAAGGTTGATGACGACACTATTTTGGAAACTGAAAAGGACGAAAATGAGACGACAAACGAAGAAAAAATACTGTCCTGTGTCGAGTCAACAGGTAAATCAACATTTATTAGTGTTCATTCTTCACTGATCGGTCCTAGGATTGTAATGAAGTCGAATGTAACCCATATGCAGCATAGTTGCTGTCTACGCTTGTTATGTTTTGTGCTATATGAGAGATCCGCCATGATAATGAATCGGAAGCCTACTACAGTCATGTCTACAAACACGTGTGCGCAGGTCTCCTTGAAGCTGTCAGCTGTGAGCGCGCAGGAGGTTGAAAATATAAATTGTTATATCAATGAAACCCTTTGCTTAAGTGAAAAACAAATATCAGTTGTCTGTAACAAAATTCCCTAGTTTAATTGTCTGATTAATGCTTTAGATATTACAGTAGCTATTAGATTTGTTTGCTGGGTTGGGTAGGTTACTTTCTAGTTACCTGTCAGAAATTGTAATCAGTAACGTTTGGTTTACACATACTCTAACGTAATTTCATTACTTTCAGTTACTTTTGCATTACTTTCCCCTTAAGGAGGCAGACAAAAATAATCATAGTGCTCTCTGTATGGGGTCAATTTCACGCCATATGTAATTGAATTCAAAATAAAATAAATCGTGAACATGAAATGTAAAGTTGAGAATGTAAACATAGTTTCGATGACGGGTGAAATAATGGATGTTGAAATCAAAACCAAACAATTGAAAGCTAAATGTATAGAATTATAAACAAAAATAAGACATCAAAAGCAAAACCCCCAAAACTTGTAATCAAATCATTTTTAAAGCGAGAGCAAAACTCTATGACAAATGATTAAAATATTTGAAAACGAATGCAAACATAGTTTCCCGTTAAACTTTCCCAGCAACGAATCCTATTGAATACATTTTGCCTACGCTCTTGCCTGCATGTACTACCTATTGGTTACGCTACTCGTGTCTTTGCTTTCAATTCAATGGGCTTTATTGGCATGGGAAACGTGTTAACGTTGCCAATGCAAGTGAGGTGGATATTACAGGACTGACAGCTTTGTCAGTCCTTTCAAGTGCGAGGTTTGGCATTATATTTCCGTGAAGGGTGGGGTTTAGAGGGAAGCGTAGACGAAGAGTCTCCATTGGTCCGCTAGTTTTGGAGTGACAGTTCTATGATCAGCAGAGTTATAGGCTACACTACAGCAAGGACCTGCATGCTGTTCATGATCAGGAAACCTCAGTTGATCTCTTTCATTTCAGATAATGTGTCGGTAGCCTCACAATATCGGCCAACATTAATTGTATATTTGAGTGATTTATAAAATAAAAGTGATCTATACCTGACAAGTACGAGTGGTTTAAGCTAATTTCCCATCCTTTGTGGGCTCTGCCTGTCAAGCAGCAGAAGGGTACATTTGCCGATGTACAGTTAGCTGGTAATGTTAACTTTGCTAGCTACTGGTAGACACTTTGTACAGTTAGCTGGTAATGTTAACTTTGCTAGCTACTGGTAGAAACTTTACAGTTAGCTGGTGATGTTAACTTTGCTAGCTACTGGTAGACACTTTGTACTGTTAGCTGGTAATGTTAACTTTGCTAGCTACTGGTAGAAACTTTGTACAGTTAGCTGGTGATGTTAACTTTGCTAGCTACTGGTAGACACTTTGTACTGTTAGCTGGTAATGTTAACTTTGCTAGCTACTGGTAGAAACTTTACAGTTAGCTGGTGATGTTAACTTTGCTAGCTACTGGTAGACACTTTGTACTGTTAGCTGGTAATGTTTACTTTGCTAGCTACTGGTAGACACTTTGTACTGTTAGCTGGTAATGTTTACTTTGCTAGCTACTGGTAGAAACTTTGTACAGTTAGCTGGTAATGTTAACTTTGCTCGCCTCTGTAGGTAGACCTAATGTACTTTTTATGTAGAACCCATTGAGGGGATCCCAACAACCAATGAAGGTGTAGACCTAGCGAATTTAGCTAACATTCCCTTTTCAACATTTTGTTTTTAAGAGTGTTTAATCACGATTGCTGCTGACAGACATGATAGGCTACATTGATTGATGGATCACATCAAATTGGCTCGCTAGTTAACAACAGATCACATCAAATTGGCTCGCTAGTTAACAACAGATCACATCAAATTGGCTAGCTAGTTAACAACAGATCACATCAATATGGCTAGTTAATAACAGAACACTAGCTAGACACTGGCTAGATAACTTTGAGGGGATAAACTAGACGGCCATATCCAAATAGTGTTTGCTTTCCATCTATATTGGTGGTGACAGTAGTCTGACAACTGTACCAGGACGAGGACTTGTCATTTAGCTTGCTTCATCGGAGATTACGCATTTGGAAAGAGCTTGACATGGACATGTTTTTCTCCACACAGATATTATATATGGAATAATCGGGATATATTGTATGAAAATACGTATTTGTTTTTAGAATATTGGTTCCGAAATAATATCCTATTGGTGAGCCAACTGGTAAATGCAGAGGGTCTTTTACTCAGTTATAAGGAATTCTTATCCCTTTACAAGGTCCCTGTAACGCCTAAAGATGTTGCCATTGTTTTAGACGCCAATCCCTCAGGTGTTGCTCTGTTATTCAGGAACGTGTCAAGACCCTCAGAGCCTACCTTCTGTTGACCCTGTTGACTCATCAGTAGGAAAGACCTGACCCTCAGAATCTACCTTCTGTTGACCCTGTTGACTCATCAGTAGGAAAGACCTGACCCTCAGAGCCTACCTTCTGTTGACCCTGTTGACTCATCAGTAGGAAAGACCTGACCCTCAGAGCCTACCTTCTGTTGACCCTGTTGACTCATCAGTAGGAAAGACCTGACCCTCAGAGCCTACCTTCTATTGACCCTGTTGACTCATCAGTAGGAAAGACCTGACCCTCAGAGCCTACCTTCTGTTGACCCTGTTGACTCATCAGTAGGAAAGACCTGACCCTCAGAGCCTACCTTCTGTTGACCCTGTTGACTCATCAGTAGGAAAGACCTGACCCTCAGAGCCTACCTTCTATTGACCCTGTTGACTCATCAGTAGGAAAGACCTGACCCTCAGAGCCTACCTTCTATTGACCCTGTTGACTCATCAGTAGGAAAGACCTGACCCTCAGAGCCTACCTTCTATTGACCCTGTTGACTCATCAGTAGGAAAGACCTGACCCTCAGAGCCTACCTTCTGTTGACCCTGTTGACTCATCACTAGGAAAGACCTGACCCTCAGAGCCTACCTTCTGTTGACCCTGTTGACTCATCAGTAGGAAAGACCTGACCCTCAGAGCCTACCTTCTATTGACCCTGTTGACTCATCAGTAGGAAAGATTTGTTTCTCTTTTGGTCCATTCAACAACAGAGCGAAAGAACTGTGGCAAGACATCAGTAGGTTTATAATTGAACGCATTTATGAAGATTTTACACTATTGTGGAGAGATGTACTGTTTGGATTCTTTACATATAATAGAAATAAGCTGACATTTTTTTATGTAATTCATTTCATTATTCTTTTGGCCAAATTTCATATGCACAAATGTAAATTTACAAACAGAAAATCATTTTTCATACCCTACAAAAATAAATGTAACTTTATTTTAAGACAGTTAAATGCTCTACTAACAAAAAAGCTGTTAGAATTGTAAGTATATGTATGTCCCTTAAGGTCTTTGTGAAATTGTAATGTGATATTGTACCCCCTAGCCCCCCCCCCCCCCCCAGCCCCGCCCCTAGCTCGATTGTCCATTGTTTGTAATCTGTGTGCTTGTGTTCCCTCGTACTTTATGTATTGATTTGTTGTTAATAAAAAATAAATAAAAAAATAAAAAAGACACATGTTGTTTGCTTAGCTAGCTAGCTACATCCAAAATGGATATGCTACCTTCACATATCTGAAATGACATGATCAATTGGTGTTTACTGATCACGAAACTCATGCAGTTACTGTATAACTCTGATGATAGAGCTAAATGTGGAATAATCTGAAATCACTAGGCTCTTAAAGAGGTGACGATATTAAAACTAATTCGTTTTAACATTTATTTAACCATCTCTTGAAAACAGCACATAGTTGTCAATGGTTTTAGCGGAGCTGGGGGTCTCCTTGCCCCCCAGCAGCCAAATTGAAAGCTCTGCACCGTATTGTGAGGTTTTACTGATAACGACCTATTCATTCCAATTAGACTGGTTTGGAACTTTGAGGGTTTATGACATGGCCCATCCAGTCATTTAATAGGATCTCCAATGTGCTTATTTTCCAGAGGAGGGTGAAGACGAGACGCTGGAGAGCTGGGATGGAGAGGAATGGAGGAGAGAGCCAATGGAATGGATTCCAACAACCAGTGAGAATGTAGAACCCTTTGAGGAGATCCCAACAATACCCAATGAGGATGTAGAACCCATTGAGGGGATCTCAGCAACAACCAATGAGGATATAGAACCCATTGAGGGGATACCAACAACCAATGAAGGTGTAGAACCCATTGAGGGGATCCCAACAACCAATGAGGATGTAGAAACCATTGAGGGGATCCCAACAACCAATGAGGGTGTAGAACCCATTGATGGGATCCCAACAACCAATGAGGGTGTAGAACCCATTGAGGGGATCCCAACAACCAATGAGGGTGTAGAACACATTGAGGGGATCCCGACAATAACCATTGATGAGATAGAACCCATTACAAGGATTCGAACAACAACCAATGAGGATCTAGAACCAATTAGATGGAACCGAACAGCAACCAATGAGGATCTACAACCCATTAGACGCATCCGAACACTAACCAATGAGGATCTAGAACCAATTAGACGGAACCGAACAGCAACCAATGAGGATCTACAACCCAATAGACGCATCCGAACACTAACCAATGAGGATCTAGAACCAATTAGACGGAACCGAACAGCAACCAATGAGGATCTACAACCCATTAGACGGATCCGAACAACAACCAATGAGAGCGATGGTCCTTACACGTGGGAGTCATATGCTGAGTGGCAGATTGTTGAGGAGTTTCACCTTGGCTCTCAACCTCAAGAGCACTGTGAAGGCACATGTCAGCACTATGACGGTTTATGTCAGGTCTGTGGAGGCTTGTGTCATTGCAGTGAATGCTTATGTCAGTTCTACGAAGGCTTATGTCAGGACGACGCCGAATCCCAGACTGACCGGACCGTGGGTCAAGAGGAGCAGGCTTCTACCAGTCACTATTCCCTCAGTGACATAAACTATCAATCTGGACATGAGAAGGACAAAGATGTGTATAACCAGGACGAGGAGGATTTGAAGGAAGTTGAACTGAGTGATGATTGTCAATGTGAGAGCACAGAGGAGGAGGTAAACCATCCACATGCCTTTGCCATCAAGCCTCAGAGAGATCTGGAAGAGCTCAATGAAAATCTCCCTGGCATGATATTGACTGACACTGACCTTGAAGAACCTGACCGTGTGTGTTATACAGAGATACAGGAAGTACAATACACAGATGATGACATGACCAGCCATGTTGTCTTTTACAACGAAGAGAGGCCGGAGATGACATTGACTGACACTGAACATGCGTCGGATAAAGAAAGAGAGGAAGTAGAATATCCGGATGACGATAGACACAGCCATGTTGCTTTTGCCAAAGTCCAGGAAAGTGAAAATCTACCTGATATGAAATTGACTAACACTGACCGGATAGAACCGGAACATGTGTATGAGGTGGAGAGAGAGGAAGTAGAATATCCAGATGAGGTAATCACTGAAGGTCCAGAACACCCCAGTGAAAACATCCCAGAGATATTGAGTGACAC
Organism: Oncorhynchus mykiss; assembly: GCF_013265735.2. Classification (NCBI taxonomy): domain Eukaryota; kingdom Metazoa; phylum Chordata; class Actinopteri; order Salmoniformes; family Salmonidae; genus Oncorhynchus; species Oncorhynchus mykiss. The sequence continues at coordinate 6,757,471 of NC_048569.1, read as the reverse complement.
TGACCTCCAACAACCTAGCAATTTATGTGAAGAAGAAACACAGGAAGTAGAATGTACAAGTAATTATATGGACGGCCAGGTTGCCTTTGTCAGCGACACTCAGGAACCAGAACATCCCAGTGAAAACATCCCAGAGATATTGAGTGACACTGACCTCCAACAACCTAGCAATTTATGTGAAGAAGAAACACAGGAAGTAGAATGTACAAGTGATTATATGGACAGCCAGGTTGCCTTTGTCAGCGACACTCAGGAACCAGAACATCCCAATGAATATCGACCTGACATATTGACTGACACTAAGACTAAAGAACTTGACCATGTGTGTGATTCAGAGATACAGGAAGTGGAATACCCAGGTGCTGACATGACCAGCCATGTGCCGTCAGTCTCTGATAGGACAGTAGAAGACGATATGAAAGAAGCTATGGTAGAGGATCTTGACATGGACGCTATGGTAGCGGATCTTTGGAGGAAGGACTGTCTACTTCATGACTATGTCATTGACGGGTTGAGCCAGCCAACCGATGTTAGAGACACACATGTGGCTGAGAGGAAAGCAGACATCGTTGATGATAACAGCAAGGACACGCGTGTAGAGGAGGAGAGGAAAAGAAAGAGTGATGATACACGGATAGAGGAGAGTTATGAGAAAGTTGAAATTAACATAATGGAAGCCACGATGGACTATAATGAATGGATGACAGTCAGCGGCGCAGAGGACAACAGTGACTCCCCATGGGTGAGGACAAGCCACTCGTCCATCGAATGCTCTTCTGCCGAGGCGGAGCATCATCCCACAGAAACGCATCACAATTCAGATGATCCAACGGTGGCTGACGCAACCGCATTCAAGGAGGTCGAAGAAACGGGAACTAAACCTGTATCGCCAGATGGAGACCTGCGTAGGAATAAGAAGATGACGGCTGTGCTTCCTATCGAACCCAAGACTGTACGGGTGAGGTTCTGTGTCCACTACCGTACCCAGTCTCCCTGGCAGGAGCTGGCTGTGACAGGGAACCAGCAGGAGCTGGGGAGCTGGACGGGCTTCGTTCCACTGGAGAGAGCCCAGGACGGGTTCTGGGCCAGCTGGGTCGTCCTCCCCGCGGAGAAGCAGGTGGAATGGAAGTTGGTGCTGGTGGAAGATGGAGAGATCCTACGCTGGGAGGAGGGTGGTAATAGACACCTGGAGACAGGTTGGGGTGGTGGAGAGGTGTATCTCAACGAGTGGTGGGGCAGCCTCTGAGTGACAGGTTCCTACTGGGCACCAACTGGTTGGAACAACACCGTTCTTCACAAAAATATATATATCAATGTGATAATGTTGAATCGATGTGGAAAAATAATTTGATTTGCAAAAAACGTAAAGTAATTTTGACATTTTTTAAAATATTTTCTTACCCAATTGTTAACCGAAATCCTATAACAAACACAGTTTGCATGTTTGGAGATTTGAAAACTAGACGTTGAAATGACACCTGTGCCCAGTGGGGCAGCCTCTCTGTGCCCAGTGGGGAAGCCTCTGAGTGATAAGGAGGGAATGGCACTACAATTCCCATTTCCATACTAGCATACTACTTAGAATGCATAGCCATTTTAACATTTTACTGGCGCTAGGGGTCATATATATGTATGTGTGTGTGTGTGTGTGTGTGTGTGTGTATATACAGTGGGGAGAACAAGTATTTGATACACTGACGATTTTGAAGGTTTTCCTACTTACAAAGCATGTCATTTTTATCATAGGTACACTTCAACTGTGAGAAAAATCCAGAAAATCACATTGTATGATTTTTAAGTAATTAATTTGCATTTTATTGTATGACATAAGTATTTGATACATCAGAAAAGCAGAACTTAATATTTGGTACAGAAATCTTTGTTTGCAATTACAGAGATAATATATTTCCTGTAGTTCTTGACCAGGTTTGCACACAGTGCAGCAGGGATTTTGGCCCACTCCTCCATACAGACCTTCAGGTTTTGGGGCTGTCGCTGGGCAATACGGACTTTCAGCTCCCTCCAAAGATTTTCTATTGGGTTCAGGTCTGGAGACTGGCTAGGCCACTCCAGGACCTTGAGATGCTTCTTACGTAGCCACTCCTTAGTTGCCCTGGCTGGGTGTTTCGGGTCATTGTCATGCTGGAAGACCCAGCTACGACCCATCTTCAATGCTCTTACTGAGGGAAGGAGGTTGTTGGCCAAGATCTCGCGATACATGGCCCCATCCACCCTCTCCTCAATACGGTGCAGTCGTCCTGTCCCCTTTGCAGAAAAGCATCCCCAAAGAATGATGTTTCCACCTCCATGCTTCACGGTTGGGATGGTGTTCTTGGGGTTGTACTCATCCTTCTTCTTCCTCCAAACACAGCGAGTGGAGTTTAGACCAAAAAGCTCTATTTTTGTCTCATCAGACCACATGACCTTCTCCCATTCCTCCTCTGTATCATCCAGATGGTAATTGGCAAACTTCAGACGGGCCTGGACATGCGCTGGCTTGAACAGGGGGGCCTTGCGTGCGCTGCAGGATTTTAATCCATGACGGCGTAGTGTGTTACTAATGGTTTTCTTTGAGACTGTGGTCCCAGCTCTCTTCAGGTCATTGACCAGGTCCTGCCGTGTAGTTCTGGGCTGATCCCTCACCTTCCTCATGATCATTGATGCCCCACGAGGTGAGATCTTGCATGGAGCCCCAGACCGAGGGTGTTTGACCGTCATCTTGAACTTCTTCCATTTTCTAATAATTGCGCCAACAGTTGTTGCCTTCTCACCAAGCTGCTTGCCTATTGTCCTGTAGCCCATCCCATCCTTGTGCAGGTCTACAATTTTATCCCTGATGTCCTTACACAGCTCTCTGGTTTTGGCCATTGTGGAGAGGTTGGAGTCTGTTTGATTGAGTGTGTAGACAGGTGTCTTTTATCAGGTAACGAGTTCAAACAGGTGCAGTTAATACAGGTAATGAGTGGAGAACAGGAGGGCTTCTTAAAGAAAAACTAACAGGTCTGTGAGAGCCGGAATTCTTACTGGTTGGTAGGTGATCAAATACTTATGTCAGGCAATAAAATGCAAATTAATTACTTAAAAATAATACAATGTGATTTTCTGGATTTTTGTTTTAGATTCCGTCTCTCACAGTTGAAGTGTACATATGATTAAAAAAAATACAGACCTCTACATGCTTTGTAAGTTGTAAACCTGCAAAATCGGCAGTGTATCAAATACTTGTTCTCCCCACTGTAAGTGTGTGTGTGTGTGTGTGTGTGTGTGTGTGTGTGTGTGTGTGTGTGAGAGAGAAGGGACTTGACTAGGGGTCCTACATAGAGACATACTGTATATAGAGGGGACTGACTAGGAGTCCTACATAGAGACATACTGTATATAGAGAGGGGACTGAGTAGGGATCCTGCATAGACATATATATATGAGAGAGAGGGGACTGACTAGGAGTCCTACATAGATATATATACTGTATATATAGAGAGAGGGGACTGACTAGGCACAAGTGTACACTTGGACAGAGCATAGGGACGCGACAATGTATGTCTACTACAATGTACTGTCTACGTACCATCAACATACTGTCTATATATTGTCAATATACGGTCTATATACTGTCCATGTACCGTCCATATACTGTCTATGCTGTCTATATACTGTCCATGTACCGTCCATATACTGTCTATATACTGTCTATATACTGTCCATGTACCGTCCATATACTGTCTATATACTGTCTATATACTGTCCATATACCGTCTATATACTGTCTATATACTGTCCATATACCGTCTATGTACTGTCCATGTACTGTCCATGTACTGTCCATGTACTGTCCATGTACCGTCCATGTACCGTCTATATACTGTCTATATACTGTCCATGTACTGTCTATATACTGTCCATATACCGTCCATGTACTGTCCATGTACTGTCCATGTACTGTCCATGTACTGTCCATGTACTGTCCATGTACCGTCCATGTACCGTCCATATACTGTCCATGTACCGTCCATATACTGTCTAAATACTGTCTATATACTGTCTATATACTGTCTATATACTGTCCATGTACCGTCCATATACTGTCTATATACTGTCCATGTACTGTATATATACTGTATATATACAGTCTATATACTGTCCATGTACCGTCCATATACTGTCTATATACTGTCCATGTACTGTCTATATACTGTCTATATACTGTCTACGTACTGTCCATGTACTGTGTATATATACTGTCTACATACTGTCTACGTACTGTCCATGTACTTGTCTATATACTGTCCATGTACTGTCTATATACTCTCTATACACTGTCCACACACTGTCTATATACTGTCCACATACTGTCTATATACTGTCTATGTACTGTCCATGTATTGTGTATATATATTGTGTATATATACTGTCTATATACTGTCTATATACTGTCTATATACTGTCTATATACTGTTTATGTACTATCTATGTACTGTCTATATACTGTCTATATACCATCTATCTACCGTCTACATACCGTTTATATACTGTATTCTAGCAATATAACTATTATGCAACTACGATATTGTCATCGAATGATTAATAATCATCTTGGAAATGAAAAATCCACGTATTCCCTTTTGTCCAGTGAAGCACCTTAGTGTAGATTACAGCAGTGTCTGTGCTGTGGCGTTACAGCACTAGTAATCACAGGTAGAAGGATGTTCTGTTATCTATTGACCAGTGAAGCACCTTAGTGTAGATTACAGCAGTGTCTGTGCTGTGGCGTTACAGCACTAGTAATCACAGGTAGAAGGATGTTCTGTTATCTATTGACCAGTTTATGTGATGCTGAAATGTTAAATATATATATTGAGTTATTTCTCTTTCATATCTGTACAACCAGGTACATGTAGATCTGTTGAATGAACGTTGTTGTGGTAAATAAAAACTAACCAGTATCATCTACACTAATAAGTCGCCTTGGAACCTTTTTCATACTATGTTTATCAACAGGGTTTGTTCATCATAAATGTTGTTAGTCTTTTGTTTTCGTCCGTTTGACTTGGGTTTTTTTCTCGATTTGCTTACATTTTATTTGATCACAATTAATCGTGTTGTTTTGGTTCTCACTGAGTTTGAACCTTTTTTGTAAAAAAAAAAAAAAAAAACTATATTTTTGTTAAATATGACACTTAAATGTTGTTTAGATGGAGTAGAGTTGTTATCTATTACCCAATAAACATTTTCTTGGAATGCTGTTGTCTATTGTACTCATATGTACAGGTTTTCTCTGATCAATTTGATGTTATTTTAATGGAAAATGTTTCCTTTTTTTATTTATTTTTTAAACAAGGACATTTTTAAGTGACCCCAAACTTTTTAACGGTAGTGTAAAGCTACTGCTGTGCTGTTAGACCTATAGCTACTGCTGTGCTGTTAGACCTATAGCTACTGCTGTGCTGTTAGACCTATAGCTACTGCTGTGCTGTTAGACCTATAGCTACTGCTGTGCTGTTAGACCTATAGCTACTGCTGTGCTGTTAGACCTATAGCTACTGCTGTGCTGTTAGACCTATAGCTACTGCTGTGCTGTTAGGCCTATAGCTACTGTTGTGCTGTTAGACCTATAGCTACTGATATCCTGTTAGTTCCAGGTTAGGCCTATAGCTACTGATGTGCTGTTAGGCCTATAGCTACTGCTGTGCTGTTAGGCCTATAGCTACTGCTGTGCTGTTAGGCCTATAGCTACTGTTGTGCTGTTAGACCTATAGCTACTGATATCCTGTTAGTTCCAGGTTAGGCCTATAGCTACTGATGTGCTGTTAGGCCTATAGCTACTGCTGTGCTGTTAGGCCTATAGCTACTGCTGTGCTGTTAGGCCTATAGCTACTGCTGTCCTGTTAGTTCCAGGTTAGACCTATAGCTACTGCTGTGCTGTTAGACCTATAGCTACTGATATCCTGTTAGTTCCAGGTTAGACCTATAGCTGCTGATATCCTGTTAGTTCCAGGTTAGACCTATAGCTGCTGATATCCTGTTAGTTCCAGGTTAGACCTATAGCTACTGCTGTGCTGTTAGACCTATAGCTACTGATGTCCTGTTAGTTCCAGGTTAGACATATAGCTACTGATATCCTGTTAGTTCCAGGTTAGACCTATAGCTACTGATATCCTGTTAGTTCCAGGTTAGACCTATAGCTACTGATGTCCTGTTAGTTCCAGGTTAGACATATAGCTTATGATGTTCTGTTAGTTCCAGTTTTAAATATACCTACGGCTGAATTGTTCAGTTTTCCCATTTTAAGCCTAGTTTCTGGGAGGGCACTTGATGCTGTTTATAGCAAACTGAGAGATGTCATGAAGGATGTATTATTTATTGGGCTTTAGAAGCTCTATTAATATATTCCTCTCAGAACGAACAGAATAAAATAGTTACTTTACTCCCTCCAGTCTCAGATAGAAAATAGCTTGATTTAACTATGAACAATGTGTTTGTCCTCTTGTCTGTAACAGATGGTTTATGCAAATGTGTGTGTTACGGTTATGCAAAAAATGTGGTGAAGACGAGTCTGTTCAGATCTAACATAAACATTACGTCTGTTGTGGCATTTTCATTTTAAGCTTCTTAGTCAGCCTATTATTAACTCAATTATTTTATTGTCCACACTGAACGTGCCTCCAGTATTTAAAGGATGAGAGACTGGAGAGAGAGAGAGAACTGAGTCTTCTACACCAGTTCTGTAAATCAACTGCAGTGAATGGGCGTGTAGAGAGAGAGAGAGAGAGAGAGAGAGAGAGAGAGAGAGAGAACTGAGTCTTCTACACCAGTTCTGTAAATCATGTATATCAACTGCAGTGAATGGGCGTGTAGAGAGAGAGAGAGAGAGAGAGAGAGAGAACTGAGTCTTCTACACCAGTTCTGTATATCAACTGCAGTGAATGGGCGTGTTGGAAGGTTGGCTCATTATCAGCTAAAGCAGAGAGACTGAGATGATATGGGTAGAATATCATGTTTGGTCGTGGAACAGGCCTGAGCCTCGTGGAACAGGCCTGGGCCTCGTGGAACAGACCTGGGCCTCGTGGAACAGGCCTGGGCCTCGTGGAACAGGCCTGGGCCTCGTGGAACAGGCCTGGGCCTCGTGGAACAGACATGGATAGAAATGGTGTCCACATTTCTGTTGTAAACCCACACCATGACTGGGACAGAGACAGGGTTCAGGGGTCACCGTTACACCAGGAGATACTGTAAGTCTGTCCGTAGAGGTCAAGCAGAGGCACAGATAAGGTGATGAAAAGGGGACCTGGTGCCTATTGGGGTAGCTTGGAGACCCAGATGTGGCTGTGTTATCGGTGAGAAGAAGTTGATGCCCAACTTTAGAAACACCAAGCTCGTGGGCTTAATTTCCGTCGGGATCACATTCTAAACTCAGCAAAAAAAGAAAGGTCCCTTTTTCAGGACTCGGTCTTTCAAAGATAATTTGTAAAAATCCAAATAACTTCACAGATCTTCATTGTAAAGGGTTTAAGCACTGTTTCCCATGCTTGTTCAATGAACCATAAACAATTAATGAACATGCACCTGTGGAACGGTCACTAAGACACTAACAGCTTACAGATGGTAGACAATTAAGGTCACAGTTATGAAAACTTAGGACACTGAAGAGGCCTTTCTACTGACTGGGAAAACACCAAAAGAAAGATGCCCAGGGTCCCTGCTCATCTGTGTGAACGTGCCTTATGCATGCTGCAAGGAGGCATGAGGACTGCAGATGTGGCCAGGGCAATCAGGATCGGTACATCCGAACATCACACATCCTCCTCCCTCATGTGGTACCCTTCCTGCAGGCTCATCCTGACATGACCCTCCAGCATGACAATGCCACCATCCATACTGCTAGTCCTGTGTGTGATTTCCTGCAAAACAGGAATGTCAGTGTTCTGCCATGGCCAGTGTAGAGCCCGGATCTCAATCCCATTGAGCACATCTGGGACCTTATTGGATCGGAGGGTGAAGCCTAGGGCCATTCCCCCCAGAAATGTCCGGGAACTTGCAGGTGCCTTGGTGGAAGAGTGGGATAACATCTCACAGCAAGAACTGGCAAATCTGGTGCAGTCCACGAGGAGGAGATGCACTGCAATGTTAAGTTTGCTGAAAATTAACACAGTTGACAGTGAGAGGACGTTTAGTTATTTTTTGCTGAGTTTATGTATGCGTTCGCTGTATAAGCGAAGAGTAACCATCTATCGTAGAGTAACCATGAGTCCACAAACATTTGCAGCCCTTAGCAACGGAGGGCCACAGTGGAAACGAGTCTCTTGACTTCGTTGGGTATGCATCCTCTGCATTTTATTATATGTATATGTGGCCTGGAGTAACATTTTATGTATTTTGAATTAAAAGACACCGTGAAGTACCGTCAAAGTACTTCATGCAGGACAAAATCCTCATCTTTGGTGTTAATGTGAAAATGAGAAGTGTTTATGCTCTAATTTCCCCCTCATGGTAATGTCAGGGTAATCCTTTATTTAGACACAGGACTTCACGGAGAGGTACGTCTAGTTGCTCTAGGATCAGTGCTAACTCTGGGGTCTTATAACGCTGGGGTCTTATAACGCTGGGGTCTTATAACGCTGGGGTCTTATAACGCTGGGGTGTTAACACTGTGGTCTTATAACGCTGGGGTCTTATAACGCTGGGGTCTCATAAAGCTGGGGTCTCATAACACTGGGGTCTTATAACGCTGGGGTGTTATAACGCTGGGGTCTTATAACGCTGTGGTCTAATAACGCTGGGGTCTCATAACGCTGGGGTCTTATAACGCTGGGGTCTCATAACACTGGGGTCTTATAACGCTGGGGTCTCATAACGCTGGGGTCTTATAATGCTGGGGTCTTATAACGCTGGGGTCTTATAACGCTGGGGTCTTATAACGCTGGGGTGTTATAACGCTGGGGTCTTATAACGCTGGGGTGTTATAACGCTGGGGTCTTATAACGCTGGGGTGTTATAACACTGGGGTCTCATAACGCTGGGGTCTCATAACGCTGGGGTCTCATAACGCTGGGGTCTCATAACGCTGGGATGTTAACACTGGGGTCTCATAACGCTGGGGTCTCATAACGCTGGGGTCTCATAACGCTGGGGTCTTATAACGCTGGGGTCTCATAAAGCTGGGGTCTCATAAAGCTGGGGTCTCATAACGCTGGGATGTTAACACTGGGGTCTCATAACACTGGGGTCTCATAACGCTGGGGTCTTATAACGCTGGGGTCTTATAACGCTTGGGTCTTATAACGCTGGGGTCTTATAACGCTGGGGTCTTATAACGCTGGGGTGTTAACACTGTGGTCTTATAATGCTGGGGTCTTATAACGCTGGGGTCTTATGAAGCTGGGGTCTCATAACGCTGGGGTGTTAACGCTGGGGTCTTATAACGCTGGGGTCTCATAACGCTGGGGTGATGACGCTGGGGTCTTATAACGCTGGTGTGTTAACACTGGGGTCTTATAACGCTGGGGTCTTATAACGCTGGGGTCTTATAACGCTGGGGTCTTATAACGCTGGGGTGTTAACACTGGGGTCTTATAATGCTGGGGTCTCATAACGCTGGGGTCTTATAACGCTGGGTTCTCATAACGCTGGGGTGTTAACACTGGGGTCTTATAACGCTGGGGTCTTATAACGCTGGGGTGTTAACACTGGGGTCTTATAATGCTGGGGTCTTATAACGCTGGGGTCTTATAACGCTGGGGTGTTAACTCTGGGGTCTTATAACGCTGGGGTCTTATAACGCTGGGGTGTTAACTCTGGGGTCTTATAACGCTGGGATGTTAACACTGGGGTCTTTTAACGCTGAGGTCTTATAACGCTGGGGTGTTAACTCTGGGGTCTTATAACGCTGGGGTCTTATAACGCTGGGGTGTTAACTCTGGGGTCTTATAACTCTGGGGTCTTATAACGCTGGGGTCTTATAACGCTGGGGTCTTATAACGCTGGGGTCTTATAACACTGGGGTCTTATAACTCTGGGGTCTTATAACGCTCGGGTCTTATAACGCTCGGGTCTTATAACGCTGGGGTCTTATAACGCTGGGGTCTTATAACGCTGGGGTGTTAACGCTGGGGTCTTATAACGCTGGGGTCTTATAACGCTGGGGTCTTATAACGCTGGGGTGTTAACACTGGGGTCTTATAATGCTGGGGTCTTATTACGCTGGGGTCTCATAACACTGGGGTCTCATAACGCTGGGGTGTTAACACTGGGGTCTTATAATGCTGGGGTCTTATAACGCTGGGGTGTTAACACTGAGTAACTGACTGGAGATATGGGCTGGACTAGAGCATGTGACTGTCACATGAGGATAAAGTGAAACCCAGCTCATGTTCAGTCGGGGGGCACTGTAGCTATTTTGTTTTTAAATGGGAAAACAAAACTGAGCTCTTCTTATTGGACAAGTCCCTCCCGTTTTCTGTCAGTTTTTTAGTACCTTATGAACATGACCCTGACTTTGATATCTGATATTCTTTCCCCACACATTGACTCACAGGTCACAAAGCAGTGGGCCTCTGTTTCCTACATGGCCTGATTGACAGGCCAATGGCAGAAGGTCTCTGTTTCCTACATCACCTGATCAACAGGCCCATGGCAGAGGGTCTCTGTTTCCTACATCACCTGATAAACAGGCCAATGGCAGAGGGTCTCTGTTTCCTACATCGCCTGATTGACAGGCCAATGGCAGAGGGTCTCTGTTTCCTACATGGCCTGATTTACAGGCCAATGGCAGAAGGTCTCTGTTTCCTACATGGCCTGATTGACAGGCCAATGGCAGAGGGTCTCTGTTTCCTACATGGCCTGATTTACAGGCCAATGGCAGAAGGTCTCTGTTTCCTACATGGCCTGATTGACAGGCCAATGGCAGAAGGTCTCTGTTTCCTACATGGCCTGATTGACAGGCCAATGGCAGAAGGTCTCTGTTTCCTACATCACCTGATAAACAGGCCAATGGCAGAGGGTCTCTGTTTCCTACATCACCTGATTTACAGGCCAATGGCAGAAGGTCTCTGTTTCCTACATGGCCTGATTGACAGGACAGAACATTGATCATCTCAAGGGCGGAATTGTGATGTGGATATTAGGGGGGGGGGGGGGGGGGCTAACAGATGTTTTAAAACATTTTAAAAACGCATTTCCTGCTATTCTCTACAGTTTGACTTATTCCTCTCTTCAGGGCTATTCTGAAAACACAATATAAGTATAAGTATTTTTGGGAGGGGCGAAACAGCTAGCTTCCCGCATTTCTACACATTTTGTCATGGGACAGAGTGACAATGTGTAGTTTTATAATGCTATTGTGTAGTTTTATAATGCTATTCTACACATTTCGTCATGAGTCAGAGTGACAATGTGTAGTTTTATAATGCTATTGTGTAGTTTTATAATGCTATTCTACACATTTCGTCATGGGACAGAGTGACAATGTGTAGTTTTATAATGCTATTGTGTAGTTTTATAATGCTATTCTACACATTTCGTCATGAGTCAGAGTGACAATGTGTAGTTTTATAATGCTATTGTGTAGTTTTATAATGCTATTCTACACATTTCGTCATGGGTCAGAGTGACAATGTGTAGTTTTATAATGCTATTGTGTAGTTTTATAATGCTATTCTACACATTTCGTCATGGGTCAGAGTGACAATGTGTAGTTTTATAATGCTATTGTGTAGTTTTATAATGCTATTCTACACATTTCGTCATGGGTCAGAGTGACAATGTGTAGTTTTATAATGCTATTGTGTAGTTTTATAATGCTATTCTACACATTTCGTCATGGGTCAGAGTGACAATGTGTAGTTTTATAATGCTATTGTGTAGTTTTATAATGCTATTCTACACATTTCGTCATGGGACAGAGTGACAATGTGTAGTTTTATAATGCTATTGTGTAGTTTTATAATGCTATTCTACACATTTCGTCATGGGTCAGAGTGACAATGTGTAGTTTTATAATGCTATTGTGTAGTTTTATAATGCTATTCTACACATTTCGTCATGGGACAGAGTGACAATGTGTAGTTTTATAATGCTATTGTGTAGTTTTATAATGCTATTCTACACATTTCGTCATGGGTCAGAGTGACAATGTGTAGTTTTATAATGCTATTGTGTAGTTTTATAATGCTATTCTACACATTTCGTCATGGGACAGAGTGACAATGTGTAGTTTTATAATGCTATTGTGTAGTTTTATAATGCTATTCTACACATTTCGTCATGAGTCAGAGGTTTTTCTTTGCAGTTTTAAAGCTAATCTCCTGCTACTCAACACATTTTGTCATGAAGCTGAGATAAAATGTTTGCAGTTTTAAAGTAACTGTCCACTTTTAAAATGTCATATTCTGTTAACTCACACTCAAATAATGTTGTTGACTCGTCCTACACTCGTATTTGTGGCTAAAGCATAAATTGGAATGAGGGGGAAAAAACACCACAAACTTGTATCTCAAACAGACTGTTTAAAAAAAAGCTATTTCCTCATAGGATGATGTTTTGAACTTTAACATTAGGCATGTGACCCCTCTCACCATGTGACCCCTCCAACCATGTGACCCCTCTCACCATGCTGATCCCACCCCTCTCACCTCACCATGTGACCCCTCCCACCATGCTGACCCCTCCCACCATGTGTCCCCTCCCACCATGCTGACCCCTCCCACCGTGTGACCCCTCTCACCATGTGACCCCTCTCACCATTCTGACCCCTCTCACCATGTGACCCCTCTCACCATGCTGACCCCTCCCACCATGTGACCCCTCCCACCATGCTGACCCCTCCCACCGTGTGACCCCTCTCACCATGCTGACCCCTCTCACCATGCTGACCCCTCTCACCACGCTGACCCCTCTCACCATGTGGCCCCTCTCACCATGTGACCCCTCTCACCATGTGACCCCTCTCACCATGCTGACCCCTCTCACCATGCTGACCCCTCCCACCATGCTGACCCCTCTCACCATGCTGACCCCTCTCACCATGCTGACCCCTCTCACCATGCTGACCCCTCTCACCACGCTGACCCCTCTCACCATGTGGCCCCTCTCACCATGTGACCCCTCTCACCATGCTGACCCCTCTCACCATGTGACCCCTCTCACCATGTGACCCCTCTCACCATTCTGACCCCTCTCACCATGTGACCCCTCTCACCATGCTGACCCCTCCCACCATGTGACCCCTCCCACCATGCTGACCCCTCCCACTGTGTGACCCCTCTCACCATGTGACCCCTCTCACCATGCTGACCCCTCTCACCATGCTGACCCCTCTCACCATGCTGACCCCTCTCACCATGCTGACCCCTCTCACCATGCTGACCCCTCCCACCATGCTGACCCCTCTCACCATGCTGACCCCTCTCACCATGCTGACCCCTCTCACCATGCTGACCCCTCTCACCACGCTGACCCCTCTCACCATGTGGCCCCTCTCACCATGTGACCCCTCTCACCATTCTGACCCCTCTCACCATGTGACCCCTCTCACCATGCTGACCCCTCCCACCATGTGACCCCTCCCACCATGCTGACCCCTCCCACCGTGTGACCCCTCTCACCATGCTGACCCCTCTCACCATGTGACCCCTCTCACCATGTGACCCCTCTCACCATGCTGACCCCTCCCACCGTGTGACCCCTCTCACCATGTGACCCCTCTCACCATTCTGACCCCTCTCACCATGTGACCCCTCTCACCATGCTGACCCCTCCCACCATGTGACCCCTCCCACCATGCTGACCCCTCCCACCGTGTGACCCCTCTCACCATGCTGACCCCTCTCACCATGCTGACCCCTCTCACCATGCTGACCCCTCCCACCGTGTGACTCCTCTCACCATGTGACCCCTCTCACCATTCTGACCCCTCTCACCATGTGACCCCTCTCACCATGCTGACCCCTCTCACCATGCTGACCCCTCCCACCATGTGACCCCTCCCACCATGTGACCCCTCCCACCATGCTGACCCCTCCCACCATGCTGACCCCTCCCACCGTGTGACCCCTCTCACCATGCTGACCCCTCTCACCATGCTGACCCCTCTCACCATGTGACCCCTCTCACCATGCTGACCCCTCCCACCATGCTGACTCCTCTCACCATGTGACCCCTCTCACCATGCTGACCCCTTCTCAGTTTACAGTTTTTCACCATTGTTTACACACAAAAATTGGAACTTGAAACGCAATCACCGAAACTCATGTACCAAATCCCTAAACCAAGTCTGTAAAATTGCAAGCACAATTTCTGCTTTACACACACTTTTTGCAAAACACTACACACATTAGGCACAGCATTCACAATTAACATTTCTTTAGAAAAAAAAGCCACACCAATCACAATGCCAAGCTCTATACACCAATTGGCAACACCCACTCCTCACAGGTGTAAACACTCGCTGCTGAATTGTTCACTTAGAAATCAGAGTTTTAGCACTATAAAAGGCCACAGATCAGCTCTCCTGTTCTGGAGGAAAATGGAAGTCAATGGTGAAACAAGAGCTGGAGGTGAAGGAGTGAGAGGAAGAGGAGGAAGAGGAGGAAGGACAGTTGTCTCAGGTGAGATCAGGACCACATTGGTTGACCATGTGCTCAACCATGGATTGAGTATAAGGGCGACTGGTCAGAGAGTTCAGCCCAACCTGAGCCTCTACACGGTTGCATCGATCATCTGTACATTCCGAAATGAGAACCGGTAAGTTACCCACCATCTACACTATGCTCTTTATGTATGTATGTATACTGACATACCAGTAGGCCTATGTTACCCAGTGATTGTTGGACAATGTTACAGTTAGCATGCTGTAGCCAATCATATCATATTTGTGGATGTTCTTCAGAACTGAGAGACGGCCAGGCCATGGTGGAAGACTCCGGCTGTTCACACCAGAACAGGAGACGGCCAGGCCATGGTGGAAGACTCCGGCTGTTCACACCAGAACAGGAGACGGCCAGGCCATGGTGGAAGACTCCGGCTGTTCACACCAGAACAGGAGACGGCCAGGCCATGGTGGAAGACTCCGGCTGTTCACACCAGAACAGGAGACGGCCAGGCCATGGTGGAAGACTCCGGCTGTTCACACCAGAACAGGAGACCGGCTATTGTGAACATGATGTTGGCAAACGATACCATTAGACTAGGAGAAATCCCAAACCACATAATTGCAGACGTCACAATATTCAATAACAGTCACCAGGTGGGCTTGTCTCTATTGGACCGTGTGTTACAGCACAACCGAATCCGCATGAAACAGGTCTACAGGGGAGCCATTTGAGTGAAACTCTGAGAGGGTTAAAGAACAGCGATATGAATATGTGCTAGTAAGTACTACACTGTGAATTTACTATCATATCGGCACTGTATAGACCCATTACAGTGCTGTAATCCAGTGTATTGTGCCTCACCATATGGACTGCTCTGAGTCTATGTCACATCTTGTCTGTTTCAGAGAGTCTTGGCGCTGGATGCCGCTGCAATTCAGCACGTTTATATTTACTTTAACGCGGCTGGCTTCAACCTAGCCAAAAGAAGGGGACGGGGACGGAACATTATTGGCCACCATTGTGAATGTCCCTGGACAGCGTGAGGGGAATATCACCGTGTGGCGCAGCCGTTAGCCAGCAAGGAGTTCTCCATCACCATGCCAACCTTGGTCCCTACAACACCACCCTTCTCATCACATTCCTGGACACACTACACGGCTTCCTCATTCCAGCCGAGCAGAGGCGTGGACCAGAGCAGACCAGGTATGTTGTCGTCAGGGACACCGTGAGTTTCCACCGGGCTGCTCTGAGTCCGCAACTGGTTCATCAACCTCCCACAATGTATTGTTCTATACCTCCCACTATATTCCCCATTTCTAAATCCAGTTGAAGAGTGTTTTTTTTGGCATGGATGATGGAAGGTGTACGACCACCATCCCCTCGCACGCATGCCTCTTCTCCAGCCAATGGATGATGGATGTGGTGACGTTGATGTGGGGGCTTTCAGCGGCTGGATCCGTCACTCCAGAAGATTCTTTCCCCCGCTGTTTAAGCCAGGGAGAACATGGCTTGTCATGCAGATGAGAAGCTGTGGCCAGAGCAAAATAGGAGGCCGGATGCAGCCAAATAACATTTTTTTGTACAGGAAATCTTTTATCTTACTGAATGTTTATCCTGGTTTTCTCCTGTTGGGTTTGGAATGTGTTACATTGAAAAAAGAAGTGTTAAAAAATACATTTTGGAATACATGACAGTTGTTGTTACTGTATTGCATTTGTGTGTGTTTATTTATGTATATTTGAGTAGGTATACATTACTGTAATATTTTACAACCGGCTACAGTGTAACACTGAAAATGCAAATGGCATAAACCTACAGTACTGATGAGATATTCATAGTTGTGTTTTGTGTTGAGCACATCAGTGTGTTGTTGGTAGACAGATCTATTCATATAGATACAGTGGGGCAAAAAAGTATTTAGTCAGCCACCAATTGTGCAAGTGCCAGGTGCCATTAATACAGGTAACGAGTGGAGGACAGAGGAGCCTCTCAAAGAAGAAGTTACAGGTCTGTGAGAGCCAGAAATCTTGCTTGTTTGTAGGTGACCAAATACTTATTTTCCACCATAATTTGGCAAATAAATTCATTGAAAATCCTACAATGTGATTTTCTGGATTTTTTTTCCTCATTTTGTCTGTCATGGTTGCAGTGTACCTATGATGAAAATTACAGGCCTCTCTCATCTTTTTAAGTGGGAGAACTTGCACAATTGGTGGCTGACTAAATACTTTTTTGCTCCAGTGTGTGTGTGTGTGTGTGTGTGTGTAAAACAGTTTTGAATGAATTGTTTACTCTTGCTAGAGATTTGTAGAGTTCTGTGTTTGTTTTGGGAAAATTGGCCAAATATTCAGCAAACGTGTGTAAACTAATAAGGAGGAATTATGTTCTCTAGCACACGGAATTACGTGCTTTGGCACACAGTAGGAATGATATCCTAACCCTTGTAAGCTATCCAGAGTGGAAGCAAAGACCTAGAAAATGGGCAGAGCCCACAGAATCAGAAGTTAGAACATTTAGGTGCAGTATATATCTATGTCTGTATCACTCTGCTATGAGGTAACTGTCTGTCATTGTTAGAATAAACAATTCTCTGTGTACCTTGAAGCCTGTTTGCTGCCTTTCTCTCTCTCTCTCTCTCTCTTTCTCTGTCTCTGTGTCTCTCTCTCTCTCTCTCTCTCTCTCTCTCTCTCTCTCTCTCTCTCTCTCTCTCTCTCTCTGTCTCTCTCTCTCTCGCTCTCATATATACTATTAATAAAACATACCACTCCTCATACTGTCTGTGATTTCACTGTAGCTTCCACTGACCTTCAGTAGGGGCAGTCTATAAAAAGTCCTAGTAAGGAAAGAATCCAGAACACAGAAATAGAATCACTAAAACAATTCCATTGGTTCCACATTCCATTCCATATCAATGTCCTACAAGTGATGCTATAAGAGCCAGTTTTAGCAACAAGAAACAGTTTTAAGGTGCTAAATGTGATCAGAAATAGAGATCTGTGATTGTGAGAAGGACCTGGCGCTAGCCTGGGAGACCACTCTCTCACTGTCTGTGACATCATCAATCCCAGACTGCATAGCTGCAGGGTCAGTGCCCCTTCTGCTGTTTCAGAGCACTGAGCTAAGCATGCAGGCAAAGTGCACTGACTCAAATAACACGACACTTATGTCCTGTTATTTATGGGAACTTCTCAATGGATGATAGTGGGGAAAGTCAAGAAACAGTCTGGAAGTAAACACAGAAATAAAATGTTTTATTTTATTGTATTTGGACATGTACACGACATGACCAACAGTTTGTGGATGATGTTGGCCGATTGAGCCTGGCTCGCAGTCGGCGTTTCAATTAATCCCAAAGGTGTTTCATGAGGTTGAGGTCAGGGCTTTGTGCAGACCAGTCAAGTTCTTCCACACTGATCTTGACAAATAATTTCTGTATGAACCTCACTTTGTACACGGGGGGGAGGGGCATTGTCATGCTGAAACAGGAAAGGACTTTCCCCAAACTGATGCCACAAAGTTGGAAGCATAGAATCGTCTAGAATGTCATAGTATGCTGTAGCATTAAGATTTCCCTTCACTGGAACTAAGGGGCCCGAACCAGGAAAAACAGCCCCAGACCATTATTCCTCCTCCACCAAAGTTTACAGTTGGTGCTATGCATTGGGGCAGGTAGTGTTTTTCCTGTCATCTGCCAAACCCAGATACGTCCGTCAGACTGATAGATGGTGAAGCGTGATTCATCACTCCAGAGAACGCATTTCGACTGCTCCAGAGTCCAATGGCGGCTAACTTTACACCACTTCAGCCAACGCTTGGCATTGTGCATGGTGATCTTAGGCTTGTGTGGAGCTGCTCCACCATGGAAACCCATTTCATGAAGCTCCTAACAGTTTTTATGCTGACGTTGCTTCCAGAGGCAGTCTGGAACTCTGTAGTTAGTGTTGCAACCGAGGACAAACGATTTTTACAGCCCTTAGTGGTCCCGTTCTGGGAGCTTCTGTGGCCTACCACTTTGCAGCTGAGCTGTTGTTGTCCTGGAAGTTTCCACTTCACAATAACAGCACTTATAGTTTACTGGGGGCAGCTCTAGCAGGGCAGATATTTTACGAACTGACTTGTTGGAAAGGTGGCATCTTATGTCGGTGTCACGTTGAAAGTCACTGAGCTCTTCAGTAAGGGCCATTCTACTGCCAATGTTTGTCTATGGAGATTGCATGGCTGTGTGCTCGATTTTATACACCTGTCAGGAACGGGTGTTGCTGAAATACCTGAATTCACCAATTTGAAGGGCTGTCCACATACTTATGTATATATATATAGTGTATGAAGGGGTGTCCAGTTGTGTTTAAGGTCATTGTCTTGTTGAAAAACAAATGATAGTCCCACTAAGAGCAAACCAGATGGGATGGCGTATCTCTGCAGAATGCTGTGGTAGCCATGCTGGTTAAGTGTGCCTTGAATTCAAAATAAATCACTGACAGTGTCACCAGTGAAGCACCATCCCACCTCCTCCTCCATGCTTCATGGTGAGAACCACACATACGGAGATCATCCGTTCACCTACTCTGCGTCTCACAAAGACACGGTGGTTGGAAGCAAAAATCTCAAATTTGGACTCATCAGATCAAAGGACAGATTTCCACCGGTCTAATGTACATAACTGACTGGAGCTTTTCATTTTACTGTCATAGCCGCCGTGTTTACTGTTGAGTCATCAGCGTACATGGACACACACAGGCTATATTCAAGATTAGTGGAGGGTCATTAGTAAAAACAGAAAACAATAATAGCCCTAGCCGGCTGCCCTGTGGTACACCACACTTCCATTACAGAAACCCTCTTGTGTTCTATTAGACAGGCAACTCTCAATCCACGATAGAGGATGAAAATACATAACACCTACATTTTTTTAGAGTTAGGTTATGAGTTAAATAAAAGTTATATATTTATATATATATATATATATATATATATATATATGTATATATATTTTTTTTAATGATCAATGATATCATAAGTTGCACTGAAGTCAAACTAAACAGATGCACAATCTTTTTATTAATACATTTATTTCAGCCAATCATCAGTCATTTGTGTCAGTGCCAAGCATGTTTTGCGTACCCTTCCCTATAAGCATGCTGAAAGTCCGTTGCCAATTTGTTTTCTGTAAAATAACATTGTATTTGGTCAAACACCATTTTTCCCCAAAGTTTGCAAAGCGCCGGTAACAGGTTGATGGGTTGGCTGTTCGAACCATTAAAGGGTGCTGAACTATTCTTGGCCAGCGGAATGACCTTTGCCTCTACTCCAGGGCTGAGGGCACACAAACTATCTTTCATAAATGCTTAAACATATTTTCATAAGTACTGTGTCAGGCTGTTCCTCATTACATTATCAGAACAACAACAAAAAAGTCACATCTTCCACATAGGAATCATCGCAAAATCTCTTTGTATGATCGCTTTCACAACTATTTTAAGGTCTAATCTTTGGAAATTTTGTTTTTCCTCTACATTATGATCACTGTGTCTGATGTGTGTGGAAACTGCTTTAAAACACCTTTCTGCATACAGGTACCAGGAAGTGTAATGTAATTATGCGTTAAATATATTAGGGGGGGGGGGGGGACCAATATCATCCTTCCTGCTGCATCAAACACACAGAAACATTGCAGGATTTAATCAGTGTTTTCTTCCTGAGAGAGGTGGAGTATTATACGGAAACACCCAAGGCAGAACTGTCACTCCAGAGAACATGCTTCCACTGCTCCCAGAGTCCAACCATTCCAGCCGATGCTTGGCATTGTGCATGGTGATCTTAGGCTTGTGTGCGGCTGCTTGGCCATGGAAACCCATTTCATGAAGCTCCCGACTAACAGTTATTGTGCTGACGTTGCCTCCAGAGGCAGTTTGGAACTCGGTAGTGAGTGTTGCAACCGAGGACAGAGGATTTTTTTTACACGCTACATGCTTCGGCACTCGCCGGGTCCCGTTCTGTGAGCTTGAGTGGTCTACCACTTCACGGCTGAGCCGTTGTTGCTCCTAGACGTTTCCACTTCATAACAGTACTTACAGTTGATGGGGCAGCTCTAACAGGGCAGAAATTTGACAAACTGACTTGATGGAAACATGACATCGTATGACGGTGCCACATTGAAAGTCACTGAGTTCTTCAGTACGGGCCATTCTACTGCCAATGTTTGTCTATGGAGATTGCATGGCTGTGTGCTTTATTTTATACACCTGTCAGCAACGGGTTACATTAATGGATAGCCAGGGGCACACTCCAACACCATTTACAAAATAAGCATGTGTGTTTAGTGAGTGTCAGATCAGAAGCAGTAGGGATGAGGGATGTTCTCTTGATAAATTACTTTTTTTATACAGTACCAGTCAAAAGTTACTACTCATTGTACCGTTTTCTACATTGTAGAATAATAGTGAAGACGTCAACACTATGAAATAACACACACGAACCACACATGCAGAGATCATTCGTTCACCTACTCTGCGTCTCACAAAGACACGGCGGTTGAAACCAAAAATGTCAAATTTGGACTCCAGACCACCGGTCTAATGTCCATTGCTCGTGTTTCTTGGCCCCGGCAAGTCTCTTCTTCTTATTGGTGTCCTTTAGTAGTTGTTTCTTTGCAACAATTCCACCATGAAAGCCTGATTCACACAGTCTCCTCTGAACAGTTGATTTTGAGATGTGTCTGTTACTTGAACTCTGTAAAGCATTTATTTGGGCTGCAATTTCTGAGGCTGGTAACTCTAATGAACTTATCCTCTGCAGCAGAGGTAACTCTGGGTCTTCCTTTCTTGTGGGGTCCCCATGAGAGCCAGTTTCATCATAGCGCTTGATGGTTTTTGCAACTGCATTTGAAGAAACTTTCAAAGTTCTTGAAATGTTCTATATTGACTGACCTTCATGTCTTAAAGTAATGATGGACTGTCTTTTCTCTTTACTTATTTGAGCTGTTCTTGCCATAATATGGACTTGGACATAAATAGGGCTATCTTCTGTATACCAACCCTACTTTGTCACAACACAACTGATAGCAGTGGATTGATTCTAACACCATGCCACGTATATGTTGGCATGTGGAAATCAATAGGAATTCCTTTCCGTCTGAATTCAGCATTCCCAGGCCCTTGCTTGCTAATGCATGAGATGTCCTCATGTAACTCAACATCGCCATCCTCTGGCCATCACCGAGCAGAGGACAAACACTTCATGAGCTTTGCATAGTAGAAAGCGCAAAGCAGATTAACCCAAGCAAAGCATTCAAATTCTACCAAAATTCACCACTTCCGTCCTTAACAACAATCAACTCTTCAATCAACTCTTGAATCAACTCTTGAATCAACTCTTCAATCAACTCTTCAATCAACTCTTCAATCAACTCTTCAATCAACTCTTCAATCAACTCTTCAATCAACTCTTGAATCAACTCTTGAATCAACTCTTGAATCAACTCTTGAATCAACTCTTGAATCAACTCTTCAATCAACTCTTCAATCAACTTTTGAGTCAACTCTTCAATCAACTCTTCAATCAACTCTTCAATCAACTCTTCAATCAACTCTTGAGTCAACTCTTCAATCAACTCTTCAATCAACTCTTCAATCAACTCTTCAATCAACTCTTGAGTCAACTCTTCAATCAACTCTTCAATCAACTCTTCAATCAACTCTTCAATCAACTCTTCAATCAACTCTTCAATCAACTCTTCAATCAACTCTTCAATCAACTCTTGAGTTGCCCCTTAATCTGCTTTTTATTTTTATGTATACCTCAATTCAGCTTTTAGCTGCAAATGTGTAGAAGTGCAAATAAACCTTACTATAAATGTGTTAATAACATGGTAATATCATTGTTACACTTGTTAATAGCGTACAGTATTTCAGGAAAACCATCTTTTTGGAAAATGGTTCATTATCTTACTGTTATTTTTATTGATTATTTATTATTATTTATTATTTTATTTTTTGGGGAAGACTTGCAAAACAAAGACATGCATACAATGCCTTCGGGAAAATGTTCACACCCACATTTTGTTGTTTTAGCAACAACAACAAAATAAACACCTGTTTTTTTGCTTTGTCATGATGGGGTATTGTGTGTAGATTGATGAGGTGAAAAAACTATTTCATAATCAATTTTAGAATAAGGCTGTAACAAAATGTGGAAAAAGGGGGTCTGATTACTTACTGAATGCACTGAATAGCAGAACCCAGGATATGTAAAAAAATATATATGAAATAAATAAATAAAATACAATCTAACAATTTTGTCACACTGATGCATATAATAAACCTTCCATCTGTCTGTTATTTAAGCTTTGCGTCTGTCTGGTCCATTCTTATATAAGATGTGTATTTTATTCTCAAGACCAGTCTTTCAACACACTCACACACACACACACACACACACACACACTCACACACACTCACACACACACACACTCACACACACTCACTCACACACACACACACACACACACACACACACACACACACACATACACAAACACACACACACTCACGCACACACACTCACGCACACACACTCACACACACTCACACACTCACACACACACACACTGATTTGCTTGTAAATGATGTCTGAGTGTTGGAGTGTTCCCCTGGCTATACGTAAATAATAACAAATTCTAAATTGTACCGTCTGGTTTGCTAACAAAAAACTTTTACTTTTGATACTTAAGTATATTTTAGCAATTACATTTACTTTTGATACTTATATATTTAAAACCCAATACTTTAGACTTTTACTCAGGTAATATTTTACTGGGTGACTTTCACTTTTACTTGAGTCATTTTCTATCAAAGTATCTTTACTTTTACTCAAGTATGACAATTGGGTACTTTTTCTACCACTGATTTTGATGGCCTCTATTAAAAAGAGGAGGACCTCAGCTTTATATTTTTTCTCAACTGCTAATATTAAACACAAGGGTGCGTTCTGAGCCCTCTCCTGTACTCCCTGTTCACCCACGACTGCGTGGCCACGCACGCCTCCAACTCAATCATCAAGTTTGCGGACGACACAACAGTGGTAGGCTTGATTACCAACAACGACGAGATGGCCTACAGGGAGGAGGTGAGGGCCCTCGGAGTGTGGTGTCAGGAAAATAACCTCACACTCAACGTCAACAAAACTAAGGAGATGATTGTGGACTTCAGGAAACAGCAGAGGGAGCACCCCCCTATCCACATCGATGGAACAGTAGTGGAGAGGGTAGCAAGTTTTAAGTTCCTCGGCGTACACATCACAGACAAACTGAATTGGTCCACTCACACAGACAGCATCGTGAAGAAGGCGCAGCAGCGCCTCTTCAACCTCAGGAGGCTGAAGAAATTTGGCTTGTCACCAAAAGCACTCACAAACTTCTACAGATGCACAATCGAGAGCATCCTGTCGGGCTGGTACGGCAACTGCTCCGCCCACAACCGTAAGGCTCTCCAGAGGGTAGTGAGGTCTGCACAACGCATCACCGGGGGCAAACTACCTGCCCTCCAGGACACCTACACCACCCGATGTCACAGGAAGGCCATAAAGATCATCAAGGACAACAACCACCCGAGCCACTGCCTGTTTACCCCGCTATCATCCAGAAGGCGAGGTCAGTACAGGTGCATCAAAGCTGGGACCGAGAGACTGAAAAACAGCTTCCATCTCAAGGCCATCAGACTGTTAAACAGTCACCACTAACATTGAGTGGCTGCTGCCAACACACTGACTCAACTCCAGCCACTTTAATAATGGGAATTGATGGGAATTGATGTAAAATATATCACTAGCCACTTTAAACAATGCTACCTAATATAATGTTTACATACCCTACATTATTCATCTCATATGCATACGTATATACTGTACTCTATATCATCGACTGCATCTTTATGTAATACATGTATCACTAGCCACTTTAAACTATGCCACTTTGTTTACATACTCATCTCATATGTATATACTGTACTCGATACCATCTACTGCATCTTGCCTATGCTGCTCTGTACCATCACTCATTCATATATCTTTATGTACATATTCTTTATCCCTTTACACTTGTGTGTATAAGGTAGTAGTTTTGGAATTGTTAGCTAGATTACTTGTTGGTTATTACTGCATTGTCGGAACTAGAAGCACAAGCATTTCGCTACACTCGCATTAACATCTGCTAACCATGTGTACGTGACAAATAAAATTTGATTTGATTTGATTTGACATTGCTTCGGTTTTACAACCAGCATAGCCAACCTGGCTGTCATGAAAATTAACCCCGGGAAAATCAATTAAATATATTTATGAAGACGATTTTAAATCAGCAGATGTCACAGTGCTGTACAGAAACCCAGCCTAAAACCCCAAACAGCAAGCAATGCAGATGTAGAAGCACGGTGGCTAGGAAAAACGTCTCCATTCGCTATTCGAGTGCATACGGATTACATGTTGTTTTTCTTTCCCTCCTACCCCTGTTCCTACAGGTGCATACCTTGCTGATAATGGCCCGTTCTAAATCAAATGATTTCACACACATTACTTAGTAGTCAAGATTACAACGAGTATAGTCTGATGGGTGAGGATATTAGGCCCTTGCACTGGCTGTGCAGAATAAGAAAGAGTACACCATGAATCACATACATGTTTGGATCTCAAAGACATTCTAAGGTTTCTATCATAACTAAAGTTGCCCAAATAACTTTCTATAATAAGCTTATAGGACCCCAGGGTTTGAGAGATCAGGCAAAACGTGTTCTTATAAGACCAATCATTGCGCAATTGCTTGTCCAAAAAAAACAGAGTTTTGAATGGCCACTAATAAAAAGAGGAGGATCCCAGATTCGTAGTGTTTCTTTATTTATTTATCAACTCCTAATATAAACCACGTTAATCCGCTTAATAACCGTAGTAGGCTACCTGGGATATTAAAAACGTAGCCTCACGAACCTCTTCCGCCATTCGCTATTAGCTTGTATAGGCTACTGATGACATGTCTGTTGTTGGAGGGCACAAATCATCAGGGATCCACCAGGGGTCCATCAGGGGTCCATCAGGGGCCCATCAGGGGTCCATCAGGGATCCACCAGGGGTCCATCAGGGGTCCATCAGGGGCCCATCAGGGATCCATCAGGGGTCCATCAGGGGCCCATAAGGGGTCCACTAGGGGCCCACCAGGGGTCCATCAGGGGCCCATAAGGGGTCCACTAGGGGCCCACCAGGGGTCCATCAGGGGTCAATCCGGGGCCCACCAGGGGCCCATCAGGGGTCCATCAGGGATCCATCAGGGGTCCATCAGGGGTCCATCAGAGACCCACCAGGGGCCCACCAGGGGCCCATCAGGGGTCCATCAGGGGTTCATCAGGGGCCCATCAGCGGTCCATCAGGGGTCCATCAGGGGTCTATCAGGGGTCCATCAGGGGTCCATCAGGGATCCATCAGGGGCCCACCAGAGGCCCATCAGGGGCCTATCAGCGGTCCATCAGGGGTCCATCAGGGATCCATCAGGGGTCCATCAGGGGTCCATCAGGGGTCCATCAGGGATCCATCAGGGATCCATCAGGGGTCCATCAGGGGTAATCTCACCTACCAAACATCCTGTAAGCCATCTTAAATATACACCACATAACCTCCCTCCTGCCACACATGCACACAAATGTACACACACACACACATGCCCCCCCCCCCCCCATCCCCATCCCCCAAACACACTTCAAAATTGACTCCGGGTTCCATGGATAGAGGAACTTGTGTTCAGACAATGTGAGAACCCTCCCACTACAAAATCGAGCAGCTCACAGTTAGAAAACATTCCTGACTGTACCAGGACCCGGTGACCTCATTGGTCTGAACAGGAGCCAGGAAGGCCTCTACGGTGTTCATTAAAACAGCGGACGAAGATGGGTGTTTATCACCACAGTTCGTCAACACAACCACAGACACTTTCAATAGCATCTCCATGCTGACTTATTGCATCAATACAGTAACATTGACAAGCAGACAGAGGCCTTTTTTTGTAGACACTGAGAGTCGTAGCAAGCCCTGTGTTGGTCTACCCAAGAATAATGTAATTATAATAGAGTCTAATTGTAGAATAGAATAGAATATCTTTATTTTCTGTCAGACTGATTGGTTATCTACATCTCAGTGTGAGAGGTGAGGCAATTGGTTTATAGCTGATTCATTTCCTCCATTTCAACACAGTAACAAAGGAATGCAGATTAGTGTAAACACACTCCCTCTTAGTTGGAAACTGGTGCAACGTGTGTGAACTGTGAAAGCCTAACCAACACGGTGGTCATCTAACCAGTACACGTCTGACTGACATAAAGAAGACAGGGACAAACCTGAAAATTTGAGAAAACCTAGTATGTAGTTTTTCTTTTTGTTAAAGAGCTTTGCTAATGTCAGGTAAGGTGTCACATCTATCCAGACTACTCCTTTAATACCAGCTCACTCTAATACTCTCAACAGGTGTCCTTACACTTATAAGGAACCACATAACCTATCAAATCAAATTTTATTTTTATTTGTCACATACACATGGTTAGCAGATGTTAATGCGGGTGTAGCGAAATGCTTGTGCTTCTAGTTCCGACAGTGCAGTAATAACCAACAAGTAATCTAACTAACAATACCAAAACTACTGTCTTATACACAGTGTAAAGAATATGTACATAAGGATATATGAATGAGTGATGGTACAGAGCAGCATAGGCAGGATACAGTAGATGGTATCGAGTACAGTATATACATGAGGTGAGTATGTAAACAAAGTGGCATAGTTAAAGTGGCTAGTGATACATGTATTACATAAGGATGCAGTCGATGATATAGAGTACAGTATATACGTATTTATATGAGATGAATAATGTAGGGTAAGTAACATTATATAAGGTAGCATTGTTTAAAGTGGGTAGTGATATATTTACATCATTTCCCATCAATTCCCATTATTAAAGTGGCTGGAGTTGAGTCAGGTCAGTGACCTGGTCAGTGACCTACAGGTCAGTGACCTACTGGGCACAGACGTCAATTCAATGTCTATTACACGTTGGTTTAACTTAATTTCACTGAAATAATGTGGAAACAACGTAGATTCAACTAGTGTGTGCCCAGTGTAAAAAGCCTGTTGGATTTAGTCATAGGTCTACCCCCCCCCCCCCCCCTACCCCCCCTTCCCCAATACATCTGCAAATATTGGACTGTAAATAGTTCCTTCCTGTATTCTACTGATGCTAAAATATTGATTATATTCTACTGCCATTTACTTCATGTTCATATTCTTATCTTGTATTATTTTCTTATTGTTGTATTGTCCAGAAGGAACCTGCAGGGCACCTGCAAGTTGGTACGATGTATACCATACCTATCATGTACACAGGACTAATACGATTTAATACAACTTAAAACAAAATACAAACGCGGTAAATTCATATTCTGTTATTCACCCCTGATTTTGAATTTCGATAACGCAATCAATAGACATTTAGCCACAACACAAACACAATGATGGCGTGGGATGGATGCTGTGTTTGCGCTTCCAGTATGTGTGTCAGGATAGTTTAAAAAAATAAATTTCACGGTGTTGAATAAACTAAAGCACGTATGTAATTTGATTTCTGTACCATCTCGGCAGTTTGAATTTTTAAGAAGCGGGCCGGGTAGGCTACGCTTTCCACTAGTTATCACAATCACAAAGTGATTGAGGTTAGATATAATATTACATTTTAAAACGAGAAATTGTAGAAATGGGCGGGGCTTATGACTTTGTTGCTGTGGTAACTAGTGACGACCGTAGACTACTCCTCTCAGCACATGCGCACTACCCTACTTCAATCATTGACTGAGAGGAGATTACCGTTCTCCTAGCAGCAGGATATTATGCCGGCAGAACGATCGCGTATTTATTTTTATTAAATAAGAGTCCCCCTGCAAATTCATGCTAAACTGGGAATATATATATATTTTTTTTTTACCTCCAGTGCAGTACAATTGTTTTGTTAATTTTACGTAATTAAAAAAAACAACATATTGTGTTATTTATTTCAGCATTTATTTTTGAAAGTTTACACAAGTACTTGTATGATGAATGCGATTGTGTAGGCTATATTTAAAGAAATACACTTTTATTAAAATACAAATATATGTTATTGGATTTACTCTGTAGAGTCTGCAAAATTTAAATGGGTCTCCTGTGCTGGGCAATGGATTTAATACAGCTGCCTCCTTACTCTACCCACTCCATTCACTGCAATGCAATACACGGTATATTGGATACTTATTGGCTTGTAGGGAAAACTTTTCTATCTGTCTCAGCTAAAGTGGGGTGAGAAACACTCAGTAGGGTCTCTACTAACCAAATATGGTTCGTTTTGGAGGGGGACTGTGTCACAAGGTGCTGGCTTTTCATTCTGCCCTCTCCACAGCTCCTAATGCAATACTCTGTAATAGACTGTACGTGGAACACATCCCGGCTTGTAGTTATGTATGTAGTTAGGCCTCTATGTGTTGCTTTTCTATCCGGGTTAGCAGTGTACTGTAAAGACCAAGTAGACCAATAACACAGACAAGATTGAAAGATAATGCATAACACAGACAAGATTGAAAGATAATGCATAACACAGACAAGATTGAAAGATAATGCACAACACAGACAAGATTGAAAGATAATGGACAACACAGACAAGATTGAAAGATAATGCATAACACAGACAAGATTGAAATATAATGGACAACACAGACAAGATTGAAAGATAATGCATAACACAGACAAGATTGAAATATAATGCATAACACAGACAAGATTGAAAGATAATGGACAACACAGACAAGATTGAAAGATAATTCATAACACAGACAAGATTGAAAGATAATGCACAACACAGACAAGATTGAAAGATAATGCATAACACAGACAAGATTGAAAGATAATGCACAACACAGAGACGTGGTGATTATCACATTAAGGTCAGCAAAAGGCATTTTCTGTAGTTTTAAAAATGGAATTCCGTCATAATTTTTTCTTTCTAACTGATATAAAACATGCCATTGTGACAAAACGCATTGGCATTGCCCTCTAATAAGACTGCCTTTAGAGAATAAGCACACGTAAACACCACAACTACGAACGTCTGACTGTTTTCTAAAATGGAGGCACCGGTGAGAAAATTCCTAGTTTAGTGTCACGTCCACTACAAGCCCCATGCATTGCCAGATAGTGTAATGTCAGGTATTTCTGATGTGGAAGTAGTGTTTCCTTTTTATTCTCTTTCATACTGGCTTAAGGAATCCATCATTTTAAGATGTAATACAAGTACTGCTACTAATTACATGTTGCATATTTATGGTTATAATTATCACACGCTCAAAATGCCACCTATTGTTCACCGTTCTGTACTGTACTATTTATATTTCTGACAACTTTTACTTTTACTTCGCTACATTCCTAAAGAAAATCATGTACTTTTAACTCCATACATTTTCCCAGACACCCAAAAGTACTTGTTACAATTTGAATGCTTAGCGTGACAGGAAAATTGGACAGGAGTCACATGCGCTGAATATACAACCTTACAGTGAAATGCTTACTTACGAGCCCCTAACCAACAATGCAGTTTCAAAAAATACAGATAACAATAAGAAATAAAAAAGTAACAACTAATTAATATGTACATGTAGGTAGAGTTATTAAAATTACTACGCATAGATGATAACAACAGAGAGTAGCAGTGGTGTAAAGGGGGGGGGGGGGGGGGGGGGGGGGGGGGGGGGGGCAATGCACCGGGTACAGAGTCAATGTGCGGGGACACCGGTTAGTCGAGGTAATTGAGGTAATATGGACAAGTAGGTAGAGTTAAAGTGACTATGCATAGATTATTAACAGAGAGTAGCAGCAGTGTAAAAGAGGGGTCTGGGTAGCCATTTGATTAGCTGTTCAGGAGTCTTATGGCTTGGGGGTAAAAGCAGTCTAGAAGCCTCTTGGACCTAGACTTGGCACACTGGTGCCGCTTGCTGTGCGGTAGCATAGAGAACAGTCCACTTTAGCTTGTTCGCACAATACAAGTGGCCATTGATTAAAATTCAATATACATTTGAGTGAACTATCCACATAGCAATATTTAGAAATTTGGACTTTTATTTAGAAGGTTTCTTCATTACCATACGAACATGGCGTCCTCATTTGTGCTGCTGGCAAAATACTAGTGGCGAGGAGGGGGAGGCAAAACCTTATTTGCCGTTCTCCTTGCTGCAGTATATTATCAACACTTTGCATCTATGGAACTGGACTGGGGATGCTGAACCGCATCAAGGGAACAATATTGATTCAAATGTTATCCTGTTGAGTACGTCCATATTCTCAATCTATCGGCAATCAAGGTGGAACTTTTAGAGAAAGTAGGTGAATCAAGTGTCTAGTGCGCAAAAAGTTTTTTTTTCTGACGGGGCAAATTGACCTGATCCCGCTGCAACCAGCTCGCCGAGGAGAGAAGAGCGCTCGCCTTTCTCCCAGCCCAGTGGATTGTAGCAAATTCTATTGTGATGCTAAAATGAAGTCGTAAGAGGGAGAGGGCTGACCAACGATCAGAAGTGAAGCTATCCACGGGATTTCTGCAAAATCCATTTAAAGTTAACATGTTTTTTTCGTTTGTTCCATCCATTTAATGTTATGTTTGTTTAGCGTTTCATTTTCACCACTTGTTGTTGACTGTTGGAACGAAGTTAAATTGTTTCAACAGACAGACTGCGGCGAGAGAGAGAAGGCAAACCATGTTTCATTCGCTGACTAAGATTCGGTAGTGTTAGGAAATGATTTAGCCTGTCTGATAGGAGTGGACATGCCCCTCTCGGTATGCGCTGCAGAAGACTTTAATAAGAAAAGGAAAATATAACAAATCATTTATTCAATCTTTTCGAAATCATTTCCCCTCTGCTGTGGGTCTGGTGGACTGAATAGGACCCGAGCCACCAGGACCAGGCTTCCTCGGCAGTGCTAGTGATTATGGATAGCAGTCTCCCCAGCTACAGTACAGTCACACACCGAGGAAAGACGCTGTTTCTGGAGGCTCGACTCCTGGGTGGGGCGCCCTGGGGCTTTCAGCTCAAAGGAGGTCTTGAACATGGAGAAGAGTTGATCGTCTCGAAGGTAAGACAGTTCTATGTCTATGTCAGTTGCACCCCTAGCTGAGTTTACTTATATACATATCCATGGACGATATCCATATTTCCGGGATCTAAACTAGAACTAGTGCACGCTCCCTCCCCATCCACCCTTCCCCCCAAATTGCTACTTTGTAATATCAGGCCTATGAACACAGCTGTCATAATTGGGATTAAGTGAAAAGTCCCCAAGGGCAACATTGTTACTACCCCCAGGCTAGGTGGAAGGAAGGACTGTGACGTTGCTACAGCGTTACAATGTGTCTGTTTACAGAGTCGTGTTACAATGTGTTTATTTCATAGAAGAGGAATTGAGCAATTTTTGATTTCCGATTGTATTTGATCTGCAGTACATGTTGCGACAGACAAATCATGTCTAGAACTCACCCGCGGTCAGATGTTTTTCCGTGTGCCTCATCAAGAGTAGGTTTACAGTTAGTAGGAGCAGGGCTGCCAACTGTTGATGAAAGCTTGGAGTGAGATTTTGCCTAGAAGGGGGGACTGTGGGTCCTCCCCCATTAAAAAAAAAAAAAAAAAATCATTTTTAAAGCTATTTTCCTGCAATTCTATGTATTATTTTTTTTTTACATGGTTTAGGCTTATGACCAGGGAGGGGGGAACACAGGTCAGGGGTATTCAGAATGCTTTGACCATTAAATGAACACAAACAATTTGACGACTTTGACATTTTTTTTGTGGGGGGGGGGGGGGGGGGGGGGGTGAAATTTAAAACTATGCTAATATTTTTTTTAAACATGTTTTTTCAGATGGTTTGAAACTTTATTCAGACAGTAATGAAATTAGATGGGGAGACAGGCAAATGGCAGAAACACTGAGAAGGTTGGTGGGAATGCTCTGCATAGGAAATACTAATATGAATGGCTGATGACAGTGGGTAACCAAATATTAGATTGCAGTCTCTTTGTCCATTGACTGCTGTCAAGGTAAGGACACAAACATTTGTGTCCTTACCTGCTGCCTAAACTTCTCGCTGCCCAAACCTCTCGCTGCCATGCTTTTGTCTGCACCAGAAATCTGAGGTCTCATGATCGGCTCCATATGCTTTTATATGTGTAGACTACTGTTAGTAATAACAACTATCTGAAGGCCTTTCACTGTGCTTTACATTACTACTGTTAGGAATAACAACTAGCTGAAGGCCTTTCACTGTGTTTTACATTACTACTGTTAGTAATAACAACTATCTGAAGGCCTTTCACTGTGCTTTACATTACTACTGTTAGTAATAACAACTAGCTGAAGGCCTTTCACTATACTTTACATTACTACTGTTAGGAATAACAACTAGCTGAAGGCCTTTCACTATACTTTACATTACTACTGTTAGGAATAACAACTAGCTGAAGGCCTTTCACTATACTTTACATTACTACTGTTAGTAATAACAACTAGCTGAAGGCCTTTCACTGTGTTTTACATTACATCATATATTTCATTCACATTTTCTTTACACTCTTGAGAACAAATCAAATATTTGGAAGTCCATGAATACTGTACACACACACACACACACCACCCATCACCCATACTTGCTCATCTTCAGAGTCTTGATAGCGATAGTTCTGAACAGGACTGTGGTGGTCATGGCTGCCAGTCTCACGGTAACTGACTATTAATGAAGAACGATGAGCCTTTGTAACATCAACATTTTAAAAAGTTGAATAAATTAATTGGATTTACAGCATCACAATAAATCCATTCTTTGTTTCAGTCAGGTCTAAAGAAACATTATGATACGAAGAAAATTTATTTCAGAAGAACAGAATATGACTTGTCCTATGTTATCTGGCTAGGCTCCATGCCATGGGCTGTAGGATTGTTCATTTAGCTGACAAGATAGGCTTATAAGTCCCATGACATTATATAATATTATATGATTTTGTAGTAAAGAAGAATATAATTGAACTTAGCTGAGTAAAATAGAAAGGATATTCTTCCCCTTCCGGAGTGTATAAGGTGATCATTTGAAACAGGTCCTATACGCTAGATTTAGAGTTATTTGGCAACTTTAGTTGTGAATGATACAAACCTTAGAATGTCTTAGAAATTAAAACGTATATGAGCTGCATGATGCAACTAGAATTTGATCGAAAATAATCTGTCTGCGTTGAAAATAATAATAATAATAATAATAATAATTACAAAACAATTTGTTGTAGTTCCGTATCTCAAAATAGAAGGTGGCATATCGCTGTTCTGACAAAAATATGCTCAGGTCGGATTGTTAGAAAAGTCACCAGCAGTCAACCATCTTTCAGAGATTCAGTTGTAGGGAATAATGGGAAGTGTAGTCCTTTATGCCTGGACGATGCTCTTAGTTGATTGATGATTTGAGAAAGTAGAGAAAAAAAAAGCTTGAGCTCAGATCCTTGCATTCCTCTCATCAAGTGATCATATTTTCACCCATCATACTTTTCTCAATTTAATCTAGTCTTTGCTAATACAGTACCAGTCAAATGTTTGGACACACCTACTCATTCAAGGGTTTTTCTTTATTTGTAAAATGTTCTACATTGTAGAATAATAGTGAAGACAACAAAACTATGAAATAACACATATGGAATCATGTAGTAACCAAAAAAGTGTTAGACAAATCAAAATATATTTTATATTTGAGATTCTTCAAAGTAGCCACCCTTTGCCTTGATGACAACTTTGGCATTCTCTCAACCAGCTTCTCTCAACCAGTCACCTGGAATGCATTTCAATTAACATGTGTTCCTTGTTAAAGGTTCATTTGTGAAATTTATTTCCTTAATGCATTTGAGCCAATCAGTTGTGTTGTGACAAGGTATGGGGGTATACAGAAGATAGCCCTATTTGGTAAAAGACCAAGTCCATATTATGGCAAGAACAGCTCAAATAAGCAAAGGGAAACGACAGTCCATCATTACTTTAAGACATGAAGGTCAGTCAATATAGAACATTTCAAGAACTTTGAAAGTTTCTTCAAGTGCAGTCACAAAAACCATCAAGCGCTATAATGAAACTGGCTCTCATGAGGACCGCCACAGGAAAGGAAGACCCAGAGTTACCTCTGCTGCAGAGGATAAGATCATTAGAGTTACCAGCCTCAGAAATTGTAGGCCAAATAAATGCTTCACAGAGTTTAAGTAACAGACACATCTCAAAATCAACTGTTCAGAGGAGACTGTGTGAATCAGGCCTTCATGGTGGAATTGTTGCAATGAAACAACTACTAAAGGAAATCAATAAGAAGAAGAGACTTGCTTGGGCCAAGAAACATGAGCAATGGACATTAGACCGGTGGTCTGGAGTCCAAATTTGACATTTTTGGTTTCAACCGCCGTGTCTTTGTGAGACGCAGAGTAGGTGAACGAATGATCTCTGCATGTGTGGTTCGTGTGTGTTATTTCATAGTGTTGACGTCTTCACTATTATTCTACAATGTAGAAAACGGTACAATAAAGAAAAACCCTGGAATGAGTAGTAACTTTTGACTGGTACTGTATAAAAAAGTAATTTATCAAGAGAACATCCCTCATCCCTACTGCTTCTGATCTGACACTCACTAAACACACATGCTTATTTTGTAAATGGTGTTGGAGTGTGCCCCTGGCTATCCATTAATGTAACCCGTTGCTGACAGGTGTATAAAATCAAGCACACAGCCATGCAATCTCCATAGACAAACATTGGCAGTAGAATGGCCCGTACTGAAGAACTCAGTGACTTTCAATGTGGCACCGTCATACGATGTCATGTTTCCATCAAGTCAGTTTGTCAAATTTCTGCCCTGTTAGAGCTGCCCCATCAACTGTAAGTACTGTTATGAAGTGGAAACGTCTAGGAGCAACAACGGCTCAGCCGTGAAGTGGTAGACCACTCAAGCTCACAGAACGGGACCCGGCGAGTGCTGAAGCATGTAGCGTGTAAAAAAAATCCTCTGTCGTCGGTTGCAACACTCACTACCGAGTTCCAAACTGCCTCTGGAGGCAACGTCAGCACAATAACTGTTAGTCGGGAGCTTCATGAAATGGGTTTCCATGGCCAAGCAGCCGCACACAAGCCTAAGATCACCATGCACAATGCCAAGCATCGGCTGGAATGGTTGGACTCTGGGAGCAGTGGAAGCATGTTCTCTGGAGTGACAGTTCTGCCTTGGGTGTTTCCGTATAATACTCCACCTCTCTCAGGAAGAAAACACTGATTAAATCCTGCAATGTTTCTGTGTGTTTGATGCAGCAGGAAGGATGATATTGGTCCCCCCCCCCCCCCCCCCTAATATATTTAACGCATAATTACATTACACTTCCTGGTACCTGTATTGATCACATCTTATGCTGCAGAAAGGTGTTTTAAAGCAGTTTCCACACACATCAGACACAGTGATCATAATGTAGAGGAAAAACAAAATTTCCAAAGATTAGACCTTAAAATAGTTGTGAAAGCGATCATACAAAGAGATTTTGCGATGATTCCTATGTGGAAGATGTGACTTTTTTGTTGTTGTTCTGATAATGTAATGAGGAACAGCCTGACACAGTACTTATGAAAATATGTTTAAGCATTTATGAAAGATAGTGTGTGTGCCCTCAGCCCTGGAGTAGAGGCAAAGGTCATTCCGCTGGCCAAGAATAGTTCAGCACCCTTTAATGGTTCGAACAGCCAACCCATCAACCTGTTACCGGCGCTTTGCAAACTTTGGGGAAAAATGGTGTTTGACCAAATACAATGTTATTTTACAGAAAACAAATTGGCAACGGACTTTCAGCATGCTTATAGGGAAGGGTACGCAAAACATGCTTGGCACTGACACAAATGACTGATGATTGGCTGAAATAAATGTATTAATAAAAAGATTGTGGATCTGTTTAGTTTGACTTCAGTGCAACTTATGATATCATTGATCATTAAAAAAAATATATATACATATATATATATATATATATATATATATATATAACTTTTATTTAACTCATAACCTAACTCTAAAAAAATGTAGGTGTTATGTATTTTCATCCTCTATCGTGGATTGAGAGTTGCCTGTCTAATAGAACACAAGAGGGTTTCTTTAATGGAAGTGTGGTGTACCACAGGGCAGCCGGCTAGGGCTATTATTGTTTTCTGTTTTTACTAATGACCCTCCACTAATCTTGAATATAGCCTGTGTGTGTCCATGTACGCTGATGACTCAACAGTAAACACGGCGGCTACGACGGTAAAATGAAAAGCTCCAGTCAGTTTTAAGGTGGCCAACTAGCAATTTGGCTGGTGCTAAATATCTCAGTGTATATTATGCATTATGTAGTGTAGTGTATTATGTAGTATATAGTGTAGTATGTAGTGTGGTGTATTATGTAGTATGTAGTGTATTATGCATTATGTAGTGTAGTGTATTATGTAGTATATAGTGTATTGTGTAGTATGTAATGTATTATGTAGTGTATTATGTAGTGTATAGTGTATTGTGTAGTATGTAATGTATTATGTAGTGTATTATGTAGTGTGTAGTGTATTGTGTAGTATGTAATGTATTATGAGGTGCATTATGTAGTGTATTATGCATTATGTAGTGTAGTGTATTATGTAGTATATAGTGTATTGTGCATTATGTAGTGTGGTGTATTATGTAGTATATAGTGTAGTATGTAGTGTGGTGTAGTATGTAGTGTATTATGCATTATGTAGTGTAGTGTATTATGTAGTATATAGTGTAGTATGTAGTGTGGTGTAGTATGTAGTGTATTATGCATTATGTAGTGTAGTGTATTATGTAGTATATAGTGTATTGTGTAGTATGTAGTGTATTATGCAGTGTATTGTGTATTATGTAGTGTAGTGTATTATGTAGTATGTAGTGTATTATGTAGTGTATTGTGTATTATGTAGTGTAGTGTATTGTGTAGTATGTAGTGTATTGTGTAGTATGTAGTGTATTATGTAGTATGTAGTGAATTGTGTAGTATGTAGTGTATTATGTAGTGTATAGAGTATTATGTAGTATCTAGTGTATTATTGTGTGTATTGTGTAGTATGTAGTGTATTATGTAGTATGTAGTGTATTATGTAGTGTAGTGTATTATGTAGTGTAGTATGTAGTGTGGTGTATTATGTAGTATGTAGTGTATTATGTAGTATGTAGTGTAGTGTATTGTGTAGTATGTAGTGTATTATGTAGTGTATTATGTAGTGTAGTGTATTATGTAGTATGTAGTGTATTGTGTATTATGTAGTGTATTATGTAGTGTATTATGTAGTATATAGTGTATTGTGTAGTGTATTATGCATTGTGTAGTGCAGTGTATTATGTAGTATGTAGTGTAGTGTATTATGTAGTATGTAGTGTATTATGTAGTGTATTATGTAGTATGTAGTGTATTATGTAGTATGTAGTGTATTATATAGTATGTAGTGTATTGTGTAGTGTATTATGCATTGTGTAGTGCTGTGTATTATGTAGTATGTAGTGTATTATGTAGTATATAGTGTATTATGTAGTATATAGTGTATTATTGCGTGTATTGTGTAGTATGTAATGTATTATGTAGTGTATTATGTAGTATGTAGTGTATTGTGTAGTATGTAGTGTGGTGTATTATGTAGTATGTAATGTATTATGTAGTATGTAGTGTATTGTGTAGTATGTAGTGTATTATGTAGTATGTAGTGTATTGTGTAGTATGTAGTGTATTATGTAGTGTATTGTGTAGTATGTAGTTTATTATGTAGTGTATTATGTAGCATCTAGTGTATTATTGCATGTATTGTGTAGTATGTAATGTATTATGTAGTATGTAGTGTATTATGTAGTATGTAGTGTATTGTGTAGTATGTAGTATATTGTGTAGTATGTAGTGTGGTGCATTATGTAGTATGTAATGTATTATGTAGTATGTAGTGTATTGTGTAGTATGTAGTGTATTGTGTATTGTGTAGTATGTAGTGTATTATGTAGTGTAGTGTATTATGTTGTGTAGTGTAGTATGTAGTGTGGTGTATTATGTAGTATGTAGTGTATTATGCAGTATGTAGTGTATTGTGTAGTATCTAGTTTATTATGTAGTGTATTGTGTAGTATGTAGTGTATTATGTAGTATGTAGTGTATTGTGTAGTATGTAGTGTATTGTGTAGTATGTAGTGTATTGTGTAGTATCTAGTTTATTATGTAGTGTATTGTGTAGTATGTAGTGTATTATGTAGTATGTAGTGTATTGTGTAGTGTATTGTGTAGTATGTAATGTATTATGTAGTGTATTATGCATTATGTAATTCAGTGTATTATGTAGTATGTAGTGTAGTGTGTAGTGTATTATGTGGTGTAATGTGGTGTATTGTGTAGTATAGTGTATGATGTGGTGTGTAGTGTTGTGTAGTGTAGTGTAGTGTATTATGTGGTGTGTTGTGTATTGTGTAGTATGTAGTGTATTATGTAGTGTGTAGTGTAGTATGTAATGTATTATGTAGTGTATTATGCATTATGTAGTGCAGTGTATTATGTAGTATGTAGTGTAGTGTAGTGTATGATGTGGTGTGTTGTGTAGTGTATTATAACAACTACACATTCAAGTTTTTTTTTATTTATTTGTACTATTTTCTACATTGTAGATAAATAGTGAAGACGTCAAAACTATGAAATAACACATATGGAATCATATAGTAACCAAAAAAGTGTTAAACAAATCAAAATATATTTTATATTTGAGATTCTTCAAAGTAGCCACCCTTTGCCTTTGTACACTCTTGGCATTCTCTCAACCAGCATCATGAGGTAAGAAGAAGAGACGTGCTTGGGCCAAGAAACACGAGCAATGGACATTAGACCAGTGGAAATTTGTTCTGGAGTCCAAATTTGAGATTTTTGGTTCCAACCACCGTGTCTTTGTGAGACACAGAGTAGGTGAACGGATGATCTCCGCATGTGTATTTCCCACCGTGAAGCATGGAGGAGGTGTTATGGTGTGGGGGTGCTTTGCTGATGACACTGTCTGTGATTTATTTAGAATTCAAGGCACACTTAACCAGCATGGCTACCACAGCATTCTGCAGAGATACAGCCTCCCATCTGGTTTGGGCTTAGTGGGACTATTATTTGTTTTTCAACGGGATAATGACCCAACAAACCTCCAGGCTGTTTAAGGGCTATTTGACCAAGAAGGAGAGTGATGGAGTGCTGCATCAGATGACCTGGCCGCCACAATCCCCTGACCTCAACCCGATTGAGATGGTTTGGGATGAGTTGGGCCACAGAGAGAAGGAAAAGCAGCCAACAAGTGCCCAGCATATGTGGGAACTCCTTCAAGACTATTGGAAAAGCATTCTAGGTGAAGCTGATTGAGGGAATGCCAAGAGTATACAAAGCTGCCATCAAGGCAAAGGGTGGCTATTTGAAGAATCTCAAATATAACATACATTTGGATTTGTTTAACACTTTTTTTGGTTACTACATGATTCCATATGTGTTATTTCACAGTTTTGATGTCTTCACTATTATTCTACAATGTAGACAATAGTACAAATAAAAACATTTTAATGAGTAGGTGTTCTAAAACTTTTGACCGGTAGTGTATTGTGTTGTGTATTATGTATTGAATTGTATTGTGTAGTGTACGTAGGTAGTTTTGTATTATGTAGTGTGGTGTATTGTATTATGCTGTGTGTTATGTAGTGTGTAGTGCATTGTGTTGTGTACTGTATAGTGTAGTGTGGAATGTAGTGTGTAGTGTATTGTATAGTATGTATTGCGTAGTGTGTATTGTGTAGTGTATTGTGTAGTCTAGTGTGTAGTGTAGTGTGTATTGTAGTGTGTAGTGTGTATTGTGTAGTGTATTGTGTTGTGTGTATTGTAGCGTGTATAATGTAGTGTAGTGTGTATTGTATTGTGTAGAGCTTATTGTGTGTTGTGGTGTGTAGTTTTCAGTGTGTATTGTGTTTTGTAGTGAAGGGTGAACTATGTATTGTATTGTCTATGTATTGTGTAGTGTATTGTGTAGTGTATTTTCTATGTATGGTGTAGTGTATTGTCTATGTATGGTGTGGTGTATTGTCTATGTATGGTGTGGTGTATTGTCGATGTATTGTGTAGGGAGAGGTGGGTGGGTGGGGCCGTGGCGGGCTGGGAGAGGTGGGTGGGTGGGGCCGTGGCGGGCTGGGAGAGGTGGGTGGGTGTACCAGTTCTACACAAAGACATGCTTCCACCGGTGGTCACACTGCAGAGATCCCCGGGGGAACCCAGAGACAGAATCATAACAGGACCAGAGACAGAACCAGAGATAGAACCAGAGACAGGACCAGAGACAGGACCAGAGAGCAGGGCATGGTAGTCTGGTGTAGGATAGGTCAGAGAGCAGGGAATGGTAGTCTGGTGTAGGATAGGTCAGAGACAGGGCATGGTAGTCTGGTGTAAGATAGGTCAGAGACAGGGCATGGTAGTCTGGTGTAGGATAGGTCAGAGACAGGGCATGGTAGTCTGGTGTAGGATAGGTCAGAGAGCAGGGCATGGTAGTCTGGTGTAGGATAGGTCAGAGACAGGGCATGGTAGTCTGGTGTAGGATAGGTCAGAGACAGGGCATGGTAGTCTGGTGTAGGATAGGTCAGAGAGCAGGGCATGGTAGTCTGGTGTAGGATAGGTCAGAGACAGGGCATGGTAGTCTGGTGTAGGATAGGTCAGAGACATGGCATGGTAGTCTGGTGTAGGATAGGTCAGAGACAGGGCATGGTAGTCTGGTGTAGGATAGGTCAGAGACAGGGCATGGTAGTCTGGTGTAGGATAGGTCAGAGACAGGGCATGGTAGTCTGGTGTAGGATAGGTCAGAGAGCAGGGCATGGTAGTCCTGATAATCTTTAGAAACCAAGCTAAATATCTATAGAATATTTAGAAGCCAGGCTATAATAGACAGGCCTACCCAGAGAATCTTTAGAAACCAGGCTATAATAGACAGGCCTATCCTGAGAATCTTTAGAAACCAGGCTATAATAGACAGGCCTATCCTGAGTATCTTTAGAAACCAGGCTATAATAGACAGGCCTATCCTGAGAATCTTTAGAAACCAGGCTATAATAGACAGGCCTATCCTGAGAATCTTTAGAAACCAGACTACCCCAGCCCTTAAACAACCTCTTATAAAGCCAGAGAGAGAGAGAGAGAGGGCAGCGAGAGAGGGATGGAGAGAGAGAGAGAGAGGGCAGAGAGAGAGGGATGGAGAGAGAGAGAGAGAGGGCAGAGAGAGAGGGATGGAGAGAGAGAGAGAGAGGGCAGAGAGAGAGGGATGGAGAGAGAGAGAGAGAGAGAGGGCAGAGAGAGAGGGATGGAGAGAGAGAGAGAGAGGGCAGAGAGAGAGGGATGGAGAGAGAGAGAGAGAGGGCAGAGAGAGAGGGATGGAGAGAGAGAGAGAGAGAGAGGGCAGAGAGAGAGGGCAGAGAGAGAGGGATGGAGAGAGAGAGAGAGAGAGAGAGAGAGGGATGGAGAGAGAGAGAGAGAGAAAGAGAGAGGGCAGAGAGAGAGAGAGAGAGAGGGGGCAGAGAGAGAGAGAGAGAGAGAGAGACTTTACATGCACAGTAATAATTTGATATTTACCTGTTTCATGGCTGTAGACCGCGTACGGCATTAGTCATGTAAACACCTTTCCCTGCTTATCTTAATCGACGCATGGTCAACATTTAAGTAAGCATACCGCTGATTTAAAAACACCTGGTTTTCTGAGCAATCTTTTGAATTATTAGGACATTTTAACACCTTAATCGGTGTGAGAGAGGGGTGGAGAGAGAGAGAGGGATGGAGAGAGGGGGGGTGGAGAGAGAGGGGAGCGGAGAGAGAGGGGGGGCAGAGAGAGGGGGCGGAGAGAGAGGGAAGCGGATAGAGAGGGGAGTGGAGAGAGAGGGGGGGCAGAGAGAGGGGGGGTGGAAAATCCTCTGCATTATTATTAACAGCAGACTCGTACATTTCCTCAATG
This sequence comes from Oncorhynchus mykiss, assembly GCF_013265735.2. Taxonomy (NCBI): domain Eukaryota; kingdom Metazoa; phylum Chordata; class Actinopteri; order Salmoniformes; family Salmonidae; genus Oncorhynchus; species Oncorhynchus mykiss. The sequence continues at coordinate 6,714,767 of NC_048569.1, read as the reverse complement.
AAAACAATGTACTGAGCAAATGTCAAATTGGCTTTTTACCAAATTACCGTACAACAGACCATGTATTCACCCTGCACACCCTAATTGACAACCAAACAAACCAAAACAAAGGCAAAGTCTTCTCATGCTTTGTTGATTTCAAAAAAGCCTTCGACTCAATCTGGCATGAGGGTCTGCTATACAAACTGATGGAAAGTGGTGTTGGGGGTAAAACATACGACATTATAAAATCCATGTACACAAACAACAAGTGTGCGGTTAAAATTGGCAAAAAACACACACATTTCTTCACACAGGGTCGTGGGGTTAGACAGGGATGCAGTTTAAGCCCCACCCTCTTCAACATATATATCAACGAATTGGCGCGGGCACTAGAAAAGTCTGCAGCACCCGGCCTCCCCCTGCTAGAATCCGAAGTCAAATGTCTGCTGTTTGCCGATGATCTGGTGCTTCTGTCACCAACCAAGGAGGGCCTACAGCAGCACCTAGATCTTATGCACAGATTCTGTCAGACCTGGGCCCTGACAGTAAATCTCAGTAAGACCAAAATAATGGTGTTCCAAAAAAGGTCCAGTCACCAGGACCACAAATACAAATTCCATCTAGACACTGTTGCCCTAGAGCACACAAAAAACTATACATACCTTGGCCTAAACATCAGCGCCACAGGTAACTTCCACAAAGCTGTGAACGATCTGAGAGACAAGGCAAGAAGGGCATTCTATGCCATCAAAAGAAACATAAATTTCAACATACCAATTAGGATTTGGCTAAAAATACTTGAATCAGTCATAGAGCCCATTGCCCTTTATGGTTGTGAGGTCTGGGGTCCGCTCACCAACCAAGACTTCACAAAATGGGACAAACACCAAATTGAGACTCTGCACGCAGAATTCTGCAAAAATATCCTCCGTGTACAACGTAGAACACCAAATAATGCATGCAGAGCAGAATTAGGCCGATACCCACTAATTATCAAAATCCAGAAAAGAGCCGTTAAATTCTACAACCACCTAAAAGGAAGTGATTCACAAACCTTCCATAACAAAGCCATCACCTACAGAGAGATGAACCTGGAGAAGAGTCCCCTAAGCAAGCTGGTCCTGGGGCTCTGTTCACAAACACAAACACACCCTACAGAGCCCCAGGACAACAGCACAATTAGACCCAACCAAATCATGAGAAAACAAAAAGATAATTACTTGACACATTGGAAAGAATTAACAAAAAAACAGAGCAAACTAGAATGCTATTTGGCCCTAAACAGAGAGTACACAGCGGCAGAATACCTGACCACTGTGACTGACCCAAAATTAAGGAAAGCTTTGACTGTGTACAGACTCAGTGAGCATAGCCTTGCTATTGAGAAAGGCCGCCGTAGGCAGACATGGCTCTCAAGAGAAGACAGGCTATGTGCTCACTGCCCACAAAATGAGGTGGAAACTGAGATGCACTTCCTAACCTCCTGCCCAATGTATGACCATATTAGAGAGACATATTTCCCTCAGATTACACAGATCCACAAAGAATTCGAAAACAAATCCAAATTTGAAAAACTCCCATATCTACTGGGTGAAATTCCACAGTGTGCCATCACAGCAGCAAGATTTGTGACCTGTTGCCACGAGAAAAGGGCAACCAGTGAAGAACACACACCATTGTAAATACAACCCATATTTATGCTTATTTATTTTATCTTGTGTCCTTTAACCATTTGTACATTGTTAAAACACTGTATATATATATATAATATGACATTTGTAATGTCTTTACTGTTTTGAAACCTCTGTATGTGTAATGTTTACTGTTAATTTTTGTTGTTTTTCACTTTATATTTTCACTTTGTATGTTGTCTACCTCACTTGCTTTGGCAATGTTAACACATGTTTCCCATGCCAATAAAGCCCTTGAATTGAATTGAAATTGAATTGAGAGGGGGAGCGGAGAGAGGGGGAGCGGAGAGAGAGGGGGGGTGGAGAGAGAGAGGGGGGCAGAGAGAGGGGGAGCGGAGAGAGGGGGAGCGGAGAGAGAGGGGGGGGTGGAGAGAGAGAGGGGGGCAGAGAGAGAGGGGGAGTGGAGAGAGAGGGGAGTGGAGAGAGAGGGGAGTGGAGAGATGGGGAGGGGAGAGAGGGGGGGCAGAGAGAGAGGGGGAGCAGAGAGAGAATGAGAGTGATATAAAGAGGAATGTCAGCATCGGAATTTGCACCAAGAGTTCAGCTAGTCTGAATAGCAACACAAGGAGAGAGAGATTTAAAAAAAGGTATACTCAATCAGAACACAGTGTTGACAGAATACTGGTTTCTTATAAAACATTTCTAAATCGTTATTTCATGTGGTTGTTATTGAAGGCCCATATTGTTGACAGTGTATTAGCACTCTGAGATGGTGTCTCGCTGGCCTGTGACTTCTGGAAGAGGAGGGTTAAGGAAAGGTTAAGATTTTTTTTTGTGTCTGTGTCCCAAAAAATGGCACCCTCTTCCCTATATAGCGCACAGTGCCATTTGGGACGAAGGCCACGTTAATAGGTTCATTGTCAGACCCTTCGTAGCCCATCTGTAGTTCGATGTGTTTTTTCAGACACTTTCAGACCAAGTTAAGCAACCCCCCCCCCCCCCCCCCCCCCCCCTCATTCCCTGACTTCTCATTGGCTACGACTATTTACCACCAAGGAAGTGTAAAAAGAAACGCCTGCTTTTCTGATTATTCAAAAACATTTCCTGTTTTCTGTTGTTCTACGCTGTCTGAGGGGCCAGTTCAGATTTAGAATACAGTAGGTGTGACATTGGCAGTTCCCAGTGAGGCTTGAATGGTAGAGGCTCTGCTTCTACATGCCATTGTCAAGACGAAGAAAATCCAAGGAGCCTGTGACGGTTGGTTTGCCCATTTGTTCACCCCAAAGTGGACGAACTGTATATTAGTTCTGTATTGTGCCACCCTGTGAGTTTAGCCCAGGGGATGTCTATAAGGTCTGTATTGTAATATTGTGATACAGTTTTGGGAGGGAGGAGCCCTGTTGAATGTTGAATCTGCACGTTTTCCCTGGGGAATGGGTTTAACATTACCCCGAGCATAGATGTTTCCCTGGGGAATGGGTTTAATGTGACCCCAACCATGTCTATGTTTCCCCGGGGAATGAGTTTAACATTACCCCGAGCATAGATGTTTCCCTGGGGAATGGGTTTAATGTAACCCTGACCATGTCTATGTTTCCCTGGGGAATGGGTTTAACATTACCCCGAGCATAGATGTTTCCCTGGGGAATGGGTTTAATGTAACCCTGACCATGTCTATGTTTCCCTGGGGAATGGGTTTAACATTACCCCGAGCATAGATGTTTCCCTGGGGAATGGGTTTAATGTAACCCTGACCATGTCTATGTTTCCCTGGGGAATGGGTTTAACATTACCCCGAGCATAGATGTTTCCCTGGGGAATGCGTTTAATGTAACCCTGACCATGTCTATGTTTCCCTGGGGAATGAGTTTAATGTAACCCTGACCATGTCTATGTTTCCCTGGGGAATGAGTTTAATGTAACCCTGACCATGTCTATGTTTCCCTGGGGAATGAGTTTAATGTAACCCTGACCATGTCTATGTTTCCCTTGGGAATGAGTTTAATGTAACCCTGACCATGTCTATGTTTCCCTGGGGAATGAGTTTAACATTAACCCCACCACATGCTTCCGGTCACCAGCACTCCAGTCTTCAGATAAAGCATACTGGGCAGTAGGGCTGATCCCCACATCAGGGGACATAATAAAGGGTGACACTTCCTGGGCTTTGGTGTCATGTGCCACTGGAGAATGCAGCAGCAGCACTCTGTCTTTACTAATACAACATACTGAAATGACTGGAGCATGTAAACTATCTGAAATGACTGGAGCATGTAAACTATCTGAAATGACTGGAGCATATAAACTATCTGAAATGACTGGAGCATGTAAACTATCCTAAATGACTGGAGCATATAAACTATCCTAAATGACTGGAGCATGTAAACTATCTGAAATGACTGGAGCATGTAAACTATCTGAAATGACTGGAGCATGTAAACTATACTAAATGACTGGAGCATATAAACTATCCTAAATGACTGGAGCATGTAAACTATCTGAAATGACTGGAGCATGTAAACTATACTAAATGACTGGAGCATATAAACTATCCTAAATGACTGGAGCATATAAACTATCCTAAATGACTGGAGCATATAAACTATCTGAAATGACTGGAGCATGTAAACTATACTAAATGACTGGAGCATATAAACTATCCTAAATGACTGGAGCATGTAAACTATCTGAAATGACTGGAGCATGTAAACTATCTGAAATGACTGGAGCATGTAAACTATCCTAAATGACTGGAGCATATAAACTATCCTAAATGACTGGAGCATGTAAACTATCCTAAATGACTGGAGCATGTAAACTATCCTAAATGACTGGAGCATATAAACTATCCTAAATGACTGGAGCATGTAAACTATCCTAAATGACTGGAGCATGTAAACTATCCTAAATGACTGGAGCATGTAAACTATCCTAAATGACTGGAGCATGTAAACTATCCTAAATGACTGGAGCATGTAAACTATCCTAAATGACTGGAGCATGTAAACTATCTGAAATGACTGGAGCATGTCAACTATCTGAAATGACTGGAGCATGTAAACTATCTGAAATGACTGGAGCATGTAAACTATCTGAAATGACTGGAGCATGTAAACTATCTGAAATGACTGGAGCATGTAAACTATCTGAAATGACTGGAGCATGTAAACTATCTGAAATGACTGGAGCATGTAAACTATCTGAAATGACTGGAGCATGTAAACTATCTGAAATGACTGGAGCATGTAAACTATCCTAAATGACTGGAGCATGTAAACTATCCTAAATGACTGGAGCATGTAAACTATCTGAAATGACTGGAGCATGTAAACTATCTGAAATGACTGGAGCATGTAAACTATCTGAAATGACTGGAGCATGTAAACTATCTGAAATGACTGGAGCATGTAAACTATCTGAAATGACTGGAGCATGTAAACTATCTGAAATGACTGGAGCATATAAACTATCCTAAATGACTGGAGCATGTAAACTATCTGAAATGACTGGAGCATGTAAACTATCCTAAATGACTGGAGCATATAAACTATCCTAAATGACTGGAGCATGTAAACTATCTGAAATGACTGGAGCATGTAAACTATCCTAAATGACTGGAGCATATAAACTATCTGAAATGACTGGAGCATGTAAACTATCCTAAATGACTGGAGCATATAAACTATCCTAAATGACTGGAGCATGTAAACTATCTGAAATGACTGGAGCATGTAAACTATCCTAAATGACTGGAGCATGTAAACTATCTGAAATGACTGGAGCATGTAAACTATCCTAAATGACTGGAGCATGTAAACTATCTGAAATGACTGGAGCATGTAAACAATGTGTCACGCCCTGACCTTAGAGAGCCTTTTAATGGCACGTGCCGGCCCAAAGTCACCATCCAGCTAGGACGGGTTGTGCAGGCTCTTAGCGTCCCGCACCTGAGCCGCCACCGCGGATAGATTCCCGCCCAGACCCTCCCCTATAGGTTGAGGTTTTGCTGCCGGAGTCCGCACCTTTGGGGGGTTAGGGTTAGGGGTACTGTCACGCCCTGACCTTAGAGAGCCTTTTAATATCTCTATTTGGTTTGGTCAGGGTGTGATTTGGGGTGGGCATTCTATGTTTTGTTATCTATGATTTTGTATTTCTATGTTTTGGCCGGGTATGGTTCTCAATCAAGGACAGCTGTCTATCGTTGTCTCTGATTGGGAACCATACTTAGGTAGCCCTTTTCCCCTCCTTTCTTGGTGGGAAGATGACTTTGTTTAGGGCACATAGTCTTTGAGCCTCACGGGTTGTTTTTGTAGTGTTTATTGTTTTGTTCTGCGTCATTTTGATTACATTAAAAAAAATGTACGCTCACCACGCTGCACCTTGGTCCTCTCCTTTCAACAGCCGTGACACAATGTGTCCCACTCAGTCCCCGCTAGGGCTGTTACAGTGACCGTATTACCGCCACACCGGCGGTCCCAAGTCATGAAGGCAGTCAAATTCCATGTGACCATTTAGTCACGGTAATTATTGTTCTCCAAGCTCTGATGCTGCTGATGGTCATTAGTAGCCTACCGAACTTGTTAACTTCCTGGTACTCAGCACTCTGTTGTCTCTCTAATCACTCTGACATCAATGCAAATGTATTGAAAATCTAATAAAACACTTCATGAGAGCCCAGGAGTTCATGTTGTGGAAGTTTTGGTGGCCCGTATTAAAAAGAGGAGGAACCCATCAGCTTTCTATCGGCTAGGCCTACCATTTATCACATGTCCTAATATTAAGCGTATTGCTCCGCTTTACAACAGGAGTATAGCCTACCTGGATGGCATGAACATGAACTACAGGAAAGTGCATGACATTTAAGTGCATGACATGACAAGTAGATGACTTTTCCCGCTGCCCGTTTCGAGACGGATGCATGATAATGGTCTAAATCAAAACAAATTTCACACATAAAGTACGAGTCAAAAGTGTGGACACACCTACTCATTCCAGGTTTTTTCTTTATTTTTTACTCATTTCTACATTGTAGAATAATAGTGAAGACATCAAAACTGTGAAATAACACATATGGAATCATGTAGTAACCAAAAAAGTGTTAAACAAATCAAAATATTTTATATTTGACATTCTTCAAAGTAGCCACCTTTGCCTTGATGACAGCTTTGCACACTCTTGTTTTTCTGTCAACAAAATAAGTGTGACACAACCCCAGAGGACTGGAGTTGCCCAGGCCTGTCCTAGGACCCACTCCAATTCCCATACCGCACCAACTGACCCACAGATGATGTGATCTCTATTGCACTCCACACTGCCCTTTCCCACCTGGACAAAAGGAACACCTTTGTGAGAATGCTGTTCATTGACTACAGCTCAGTGTTCAACACCATAGTGTCTACAAAGCTCATCACTAAGCTAAGGACCCTGGGACTAAACACCTCCCTCTGCAACTGGATCCTGGACTTCCTGACGGGGCCGCCCCTAGGTGGTAAGGGTAGGCAACAACACATCCGCCAAGCTGAGCCTCAACACGGGGGCCCCTCAGGTGTGCGTGCTTAGTCCTCTCCTGTACTCCCTGTTCACCCACAACTGCACGGCCAGGCACCACTCCAACACCATCATTAAGTTTGTTGACGATAACAATGGTTGGCCTGATTACCAACAATGATGAGACGGCCTATAGGGAGGAGGTCAGAGACCTGGCAGTGTGGTGCCAGGACAACAACCTCTCCCTCAATGTGAGCAAGACAAAGGAGCTGATCGTGGACTACAGGAAAAGGCGGGCCGAACAGGCCCCCATTAACATGTTACGGGGCTGTAGTGGAACGGGTCGAGAGTTTCAAGTTCCTTGATGTCCACATCACTAACGAACTATCATGGTCCAAACACACCAAGACATTTGTGAAGAGGGCACGACAACATATTTTCCCCCTCAGGAGACTGAAAAGATTTGGCATGGGTCCCCAGATCCTCAGAAAGTTCTACAGCTGCATCATCGAGAGCATCCTGACCGGTTGCATCACTGTCGTGTATGGCAACTGCTCGGCTTCTGACCGTAACGTGCTACAGAGGATAGTGTGCGTACGGCCCAGTACATCACTAGGGCCAAGCTTCCTGCCATCCAGGACCTATATACTAGGCGGTGTCAGAGGAAAGACCAAAAAATTGTCAAAGACTCCAGTCACTCAAGCCATAAACTATTATTTTTGTTTATTTGGTAAAAATGTTCTTAACTCTATTTCTTGAACTGCATTGTTGGTTAAGGGTTTGTAAGTGAGCATTTCACGGTAAGGTCTACTACTACACCTGTTGAAATTGGCGCATGTGACAAAGTTTCATTTGATTTTGATTATCAAGTGCTTGTCAAATTGTGAATGAGAGACTGATGAAGTGTGTACAGCCTGCGCAAAAAAACTAAGCAGAGCTCATGACTCATATCATCATTAGTCTCATCATGCAGCCTTACAATGTATTAAACATCTAAACATATAGCCCAACGTTTGTAGAACAACTTACATTAATAACTCTAAATTAAGCATATAGTAATACCTATTTCTTTGTTAACCGCTCAACACAGAACAGCCCAATATGTGCACTCCCTCAAATCGTTTAGAGAAAACAGGTATATTTTATTCTGATTTTTTTAAAATTGTATTCTTCATACTATAAAATAATGCCACGGAATTATAAGCAAATCGTATCAGCTAAATAAACTAGTCGTAGCCCACAGCCATATGGCATAGCCAGATCAGGACCTAACATAAGGACAACTCAGAGTTGAACAGAAGCTGCTCCACTCGGGAGCCCACTGAGATGCAGTGTCTTAGACCGCTGCTCCACTCTGGAGCCCACTGAGATGCAGTGTCTTAGACCGCTGCTCCACTCGGGAGCCCACTGAGATGCAGTGTCTTAGACCGCTGCTCCACTCTGGAGCCCACTGAGATGCAGTGTCTTAGACCGCTGCTCCACTCGGGAGCCCACTGAGATGCAGTGTCTTAGACCGCTGCTCCACTCTGGAGCCCACTGAGATGCAGTGTCTTAGACCGCTGCTCCACTCGGGAGCCCACTGAGATGCAGTGTCTTAGACCGCTGCTCCACTCTGGAGCCCACTGAGATGCAGTGTCTTAGACCGCTGCTCCACTCTGGAGCCCACTGAGATGCAGTGTCTTAGACCGCTGCTCCACTCGGGAGCCCACTGAGATGCAGTGTCTTAGACCTCTGCTCCACTCGGGAGCCCACTGAGATGCAGTGTCTTAGACCACTGCTCCACTCGGGAGCCCACTGAGATGCAGTGTCTTAGACCGCTGCTCCACTCGGGAGCCCACTGAGATGCAGTGTCTTAGACCGCTGCTCCACTCGGGAGCCCTCTGAGATGCAGGACCTTAGACCACTGCTCCCCTCGGGAGCCCACTGAGATGCTGTGTCTTAGACCTCTGCACCACTCGGGAGCCCACGTGAGGAGGTCCTCTTGTAGGAGAATATGAGGGAGATAGTGATAGCTCTATAGGTCCAAATAGAGAGTTGTAACTCTGAAGTCAGCTGTTAGGTTAGTTTAGCCTTAAGGTCAATGAAGACCTTCATGGTGTAACTATACTAAACTGTGTGTGTGTGTGTGTGTGTGTGTGTGTGTGTGTGTGTGTGTGTGTGTGTGTGTGTGTGTGTGTGTGTGTGTGTGTGTGTGTGTGTGTGTGTGTGTGTGTGTGTGTCACTGCTTCTCCAAGTCTGGTGCGGAGTGATCTGGTACCAGTATCCTAGATGTTCGTTATTCTGCCATGTCCTCCTCAACCCCTACATCTGCTCTAGAGGCTCCTCTACTGATTTCTGTGATCTGAAACAGAAATGTATTCTTCTCTCTCCTCTTCAATCCAGGTTGAGGGAGGTGGGAAGGCGGACCTGTTGGAACACCCCCTGTTGCCAGGTGACCAGGTGGTTGTCATTAACGACGTGGAGCTCAGTGGATTCAGGCAGGAAGCCATCTCATTGGTCAAAGGATCCTACAAGACTCTTCGACTCACTGTTCGCAGGTATGTTAACTAAAACTCCATCATCCAATCACATGCTCTGTCTGTCTGTATGTCTGTCTGTCTGTCTGTCTGTCTGTCTGTCTCTGTCTCTGTCTCTGTCTCTGTGTGTCCCCTCCTCTCAATCTGTCACCACAACCATTATCAAACGGCCGATTCAGATTTCATGTTTTTGGTCTTGTTTTTATCCTGCAAATCACATCATGTTGAAAGGCATTGGTTTGGTCACACCAGGTGAGAGGTGTTGGTTTGGTCACACCAGGTGAGAGGTGTTGGTTTGGTCACACCAGATGAGAGGTGTTGGTTTGGTCACACCAGGTGAGAGGTGTTGGTTTGGTCACACCAGGTGAGAGGTGTTGGTTTGGTCACACCAAGTGAGAGGTGTTGGTTTGGTCACACCAGGTGAGAGGTGTTGGTTTGGTCACACCAGGTGAGAGGTGCTGGTTTGGTCACACCAGGTGAGAGGTGTCGGTTTGGTCACACCAGGTGAGAGGTGTCGGTTTGGTCACACCAGGTGAGAGGTGTCGGTTTGGTCACACCAGGTGAGAGGTGTCGGTTTGGTCACACCAGGTGAGAGGTGTCGGTTTGGTCACACCAGGTGAGAGGTGTCGGTTTGGTCACACCAGGTGAGAGGTGTCGGTTTGGTCACACCAGGTGAGAGGTGTCGGTTTGGTCACACCAGGTGAGAGGTGTCGGTTTGGTCACAACAGGTGAGAGGTGTCGGTTTGGTCACACCAGGTGAGAGGTGTCGGTTTGGTCACACCAGGTGAGAGGTGTCGTTTTGGTCACACCAGGTGAGAGGTGTTGGTTTGGTCACACCAAACGAACATCACCATTTCACACTGACATCGCCATTTAATACCAACATCACCATTTTACACTGACATCACCATTTACACTGACATCACCATTTTACACTGACATCACCATTTACACTGACATCACCATTTACACTGACATCACCATTTACACTGACATCACCATTTTACACTGACATCACCATTTTACACTGACATCACCATTTACACTGACATCACCATTTTACACTGACATCACCATTTTACACTGACATCACCATTTTATGTCTATAATGACCTCACCCTCCCCAGTCTGATGTCTATAGTGACCTCACCCTCCCCAGTCTGATGTCTATAATGACCTCACCCTTCCCAGTCTGTTGTCTATAGTGACCTCACCCTCCCCAGTCTGATGTCTATAGGGACCTCACCCTCCCCAGTCTGATGTCTATAATGACCTCACCCTCCCCAGTCTGATGTCTATAGTGACCTCACCCTCCCCAGTCTGATGTCTATAGTGACCTCACCCTCCCCAGTCTGATGTCTATATTGACCTCACCCTCCCCAGTCTGATGTCTATAGTGACCTCACCCTCCCCAGTCTGTTGTCGAAAGTGACCTCACCCTCCCCATGTCTGTTGTCGAAAGTGACCTCACCCTCCCCAATCTGTTGTCTATAGTGACCTCACCCTCCCCAGTCTGATGTCTATAATGACCTCACCCCCCTCACCCTCCCAGTCTGATGTCTATAGTGACCTCACCCTCCCCAGTCTGATGTCTATAGTGACCTCACCCTCCTCACCTTCCCCAGTCTGATGTCTATAATGACCTCACCCTCCCCAGTCTGATGTCTATAGTGACCTCACCCTCCCCAGTCTGTTGTCGAATGTGACCTCACCCTCCCCAGTCTGTTGTCGAAAGTGACCTCACCCTCCCCAGTCTGATGTCTATAATGACCTCACCCTACTCACCCTCCCCAGTCTGATGTCTATAATGACCTCACCCTCCCCAGTCTGATGTCTATAATGACCTCACCCTCCCCAGTCTGATGTCTATAATGACCTCACCCTCCCTAGTCTGATGTCTATAGTGACCTCACCCTCCCCAGTCTGATGTCTATAGTGACCTCACCCTCCCCAGTCTGATGTCTATAGTGTCCTCACCCTCCCCAGTCTGATGTCTGTAGTGACCTCACCCTACCCAGTCTGATGTCTATAATGACCTCATCCTCCCCAGTCTGATGTCTATAATGACCTCACCCTCCTCACCCTCCCCAGTCTGATGTCTATAGTGACCTCACCCTCCCCAGTCTGATGTCTATAATGACCTCACCCTCCCCAGTCTGATGTCTATAGTGACCTCACCCTCCCCAGTCTGATGTCTATAGTGTCCTCACCCTCCCCAGTCTGATGTCTATAGTGACCTCACCCTCCCCAGTCTGATGTCTATAGTGACCTCACCCTCCCCAGTCTGATGTCTATAGTGACCTCACCCTCCCCAGTCTGATGTCTATAGTGACCTCACCCTCCCCAGTCTGATGTCTATAATGACCTCACCCTCCCCAGTCTGATGTCTATAATGACCTCACCCTCCTCACCCTCCCCAGTCTGATGTCTATAATGACCTCACCCTCCCCAGTCTGATGTCTATAATGACCTCACCCTCCCCAGTCTGATGTCTATAGTGACCTCACCCTCCCCAGTCTGATGTCTATAATGACCTCACCCTCCCTAGTCTGATGTCTATAGTGACCTCACCCTCCCCAGTCTGATGTCTATAGTGACCTCACCCTCCCCAGTCTGATGTCTATAGTGTCCTCACCCTCCCCAGTCTGATGTCTGTAGTGACCTCACCCTACCCAGTCTGATGTCTATAATGACCTCACCCTCCTCACCCTCCCCAGTCTGATGTCTATAGTGACCTCACCCTCCCCAGTCTGATGTCTATAATGACCTCACCCTCCCCAGTCTGATGTCTATAGTGACCTCACCCTCCCCAGTCTGATGTCTATAGTGTCCTCACCCTCCCCAGTCTGATGTCTATAGTGACCTCACCCTCCCCAGTCTGATGTCTATAGTGACCTCACCCTCCCCAGTCTGATGTCTATAGTGACCTCACCCTCCCCAGTCTGATGTCTATAGTGACCTCACCCTCCCCAGTCTGATGTCTATAATGACCTCACCCTCCCCAGTCTGATGTCTATAATGACCTCACCCTCCTCACCATCCCCAGTCTGATGTCTATAATGACCTCACCCTCCCCAGTCTGATGTCTATAATGACCTCACCCTCCCCAGTCTGATGTCTATAGTGACCTCACCCTCCCCAGTCTGATGTCTATAATGACCATGATTCAGAACAGATAATAGGCCAGGCAGTGCTGGGTTCTAGTGTGTGTGTGTGTGTGTGGTGGGATCATGGCTGAACCCCCCCCCCCCCCCCCAGCTCTTTAGTTGTCTCCATAACAGCAGCCCTGTGACATGCTGGACACGCTGTGGAGCGGAGGGTGAAAATAGTCCTTCCTATTGGTTCTGTCCCCACTGGACTGGGCCAAGTCAACCAGCCTTAAGCCTTTCCTGTCTTCCCGAGCTTCAGAATAACCCATGAATATACCCAGCACACACTTCCTGGTTCACGTGCAGACACACCCATACACCACTTGCACATCACACTGACACTTTCATTTAGACTGAATGATCCGTGTGTTAATATGTAATAAAGTACAATACTTTTTCATCTATATTCACAGTAGTAGAGGATCAAGGATTTAGGCTCGTTAAGGAAGCTATTTCTTAATGCTAACTAAAAGCCAGGCAGTAATGTAATGCACTGTGTTTCCCCCAGGAGGCACACTCTATAAGAGTTGTCAGAGTATGTTGTTAGAGAGAGAGAGAGAGAGAGAGAGAGAGAGAGAGAGAGAGAGAGAGAGAGAGAGAGAGAGAGACTGGAGAGAAGAGAGAGAGACTGGAGAGAAGAGAGAGAGAGAGAGAGAGTCTGAAGAGAAGAGAGAGTCTGGAGAGAAGAGAGAGTCTGGAGAGAAGAGAGAGTCTGTCTATAATGAGAGAGTCTGGAGAGAAGAGAGAGTCTGTCTATAATGAGAGAGAGAGAGAGAGAGAGACTGGAGAGAAGAGAGAGAGACTGGAGAGAAGAGAGAGAGAGAGAGAGAGTCTGAAGAGAAGAGAGAGTCTGGAGAGAAGAGAGAGTCTGGAGAGAAGAGAGAGTCTGGAGAGAAGAGAGAGTCTGGAGAGAAGAGAGAGTCTGTCTATAATGAGAGAGAGAGAGAGCCTGGAGAGAAGAGAGAGAGCACATCGCTACAACACTGTATATAGACATAATATTATCTCTGTGAATGTAATGTTTTACTGTTCATTTGTATTGTTTATTTCACTTTTGTTTATTATCTACTTCACTTGCTTTGGCAATGTTAACATGTGTTTCCCATGCCAATAAAGCCCTTAAATTGAATTGAATTGATTGCCTGGAGAGAAGAGAGGGAAAGGGAGAGAGAGAGGGAGATATACGTGAACTGAAGATGGTGAATCTGTGTTTACCAGCCTCAGGCAGCTTTAAGGCACATGACCCCTGACTGGCTAGCTATGGTCCGTCCAGTCAGTGTGCCTATAGCCTCATCCTGTCTAAGTGGGGAGTGGGAACGACAAAGGCCAGGCAACCAAAGCATACCAGACACTCTGCAACCACTGCACACAGGCCAGGCTAGCCACACCACTAAAAGTAGTGCATTATATCGGGACTAGGTTGCCATTTCATGCTGGATAGCCTGTCCCTAGCCTATCCCTGGCTCTGACTGAATGGATAGCCTGTCCCTATTGTCCCTGGCTCTGACTGAATGGATAGCCTGTCCCTATTGTCCCTGGCTCTGACTGAATGGATAGCCTGTCCCTATTGTCCCTGGCTCTGACTGAATGGATAGCCTGTCCCTATTGTCCCTGGCTCTGACTGAATGGATAGCCTGTCCCTATTGTCCCTGGCTCTGACTGAATGGATAGCCTGTCCCTATTGTCCCTGGCTCTGACTGAATGGATAGCCTGTCCCTATTGTCCCTGGCTCTGACTGAATGGATAGCCTGTCCCTATTGTCCCTGGCTCTGACTGAATGGATAGCCTGTCCCTATTGTCCCTGGCTCTGACTGAATGGATAGCCTGTCCCTATTGTCCCTGGCTCTGACTGAATGGATAGCCTGTCCCTATTGTCCCTGGCTCTGACTGAATGGATAGCCTGTCCCTATTGTCCCTGGCTCTGACTGAATGGATAGCCTGTCCCCATTGTCTCCTGCCCTGACTGGCTGGATAGTCTACCCCAGGGGTGCCCAACAAGTTGATCGCGCAGTGCTTACAAGTCGATCGCGGAGTGCTCGTCTGTCGATAGCGGAGTGCTCGTCTGTCGATAGCGGAGTGCTTGCCAGTCGATCGCGCAGTGCTTGCCAGTCGATCGCGCAGTGCTCGTCAGTCGATAGCGGAGTGCTCGTCAGTCGATAGCGGAGTGCTTGTCAGTCGATAGCGGAGTGCTCGTCAGTCGATAGCGGAGTGCTCGTCAGTCGATAGCGGAGTGCACGTCAGTCGATAGCGGAGTGCTCGCCAGTCGATAGCGGAGTGCTCGTCAGTCGATAGCGGAGTGCTCGTCAGTCGATAGCGGAGTGCTCGTCAGTCGATAGCGGAGTGCTCGTCAGTCGATAGCGGAGTGCTCGTCAGTCGATAGCGGAGTGCTTCCCGGGTCGATAGCGGAGTGCTTGCCAGTCGATAGCGGAGTGCTTGTCAGTCGATAGCGGAGTGCTCGTCAGTCGATAGCGGAGTGCTCGTCAGTCGATAGCGGAGTGCTCGTCAGTTGATAGCGGAGTGCTCGTCAGTCGATAGCGGAGTGCTCGTCAGTCGATAGCGGAGTGCTCGTCAGTCGATAGCGGAGTGCTTCCCGGGTCGATAGCGGAGTGCTTCCCGGGTCGATAGCGGAGTGCTTGCCAGTCGATAGCGGAGTGCTCGTCAGTCGATAGCGGAGTGCTCGTCAGTCGATAGCGGAGTGCTCGTCAGTCGATAGCGGAGTGCTCGCCAGTCGATCGCGGCGTGCTCGCCAGTCGATAGCGGAGTGCTCGTCAGTCGATCGCGGAGTGCTCGCCAGTCGATCGTGGAGTGCTCGCCAGTCGATAGCGGAGTGCTCGCCAGTCGATAGCGGAGTGCTCGCCAGTCGATAGCGGAGTGCTCGCCAGTCGATAGCGGAGTGCTCGTCAGTCGATAGCGGAGTGCTCGTCAGTCGATAGCGGAGTGCTCGTCAGTCGATAGCGGAGTGCTCGTCAGTCGATAGCGGAGTGCTCGCCAGTCGATAGCGGAGTGCTCGCCAGTCGATCGCGGAGTGCTCGCCAGTCGATCGCGGAGTGCTCGCCAGTCGATCGCGGAGTGCTCGCCAGTCGATCGCGGAGTGCTCGCCAGTCGATCGCGGAGTGCTCGTCAGTCGATAGCGGAGTGCTCGTCAGTCGATAGCGGAGTGCTCGTCAGTCGATAGCGGAGTGCTCGTCAGTCGATAGCGGAGTGCTCGTCAGTCGATAGCGGAGTGCTCGCCAGTCGATAGCGGAGTGCTTGTCAGTCGATAGCATGATAGCATGAGAAACATATGTTAACATTGCCAAAGCAAGTGAGGTATATAATATACAGAAGTGAAATAAACAATACAAATGAACAGGAAACATTACTCACAAAAGTTCCAAAAATAATAAAGACATGGCAAATGTCATATTATGTGCAAATAGTTATCTCTCTCTGTTACAGACTGAGAGGGGGAGGGGAGGGAGGAATCCGCCCAGCAACATAGAGTGGCAGGATGCTCATTTACATTGAAGTCCAGAGTCCATGATAGGAGAGAGAGGGGAGAGAGAGAGAGAGAGAGAGAGAGAGGAGAGAGAGAGGAGAGAGAGAGGAGAGAGAGGAGAGAGGGGAGAGAGAGAGAGGAGAGAGAGAGAGACTCTGAGAGAGACTCTGAGAGAGACTCTGAGAGAGAGAGACTCTGAGAGAGAGAGAGAGAGAGAGACTCAGAGAGAGAGAGAGACTCGGAGAGAGAGAGAGACTCAGAGAGAGAGAGAGACTCAGAGAGAGAGACTCTGAGAGAGACTCTGAGAGAGAGACTGAGAGAGAGAGAGAGAGACTCTGAGAGAGAGAGACTCTGAGATAGAGAGACTCTGAGAGAGAGAGAGACTCTGAGAGAGAGAGACTCTGAGAGAGAGAGAGAGACTCTGAGACACCAGCCTACCACTCTCTACCATCCTACCACTACCTCCTACAGTCTACCAGCCTACCACTGTCTACCAGCCTACCACTATCTACCATCCTACCACAGCCTCCTACTGTCTACCAGCCTACCACTGTCTACCACTGTCTGCCAGCCTACCACTGTCTACCAGTCTACCACTATCTACCACTGCCTACCACTGCCTACCACTATCTACCACTGCCTACCACTCTCTACCATTGTCTGCCAGCCTACCACTGTCTAACACTATCTACCACTGCCTACCACTGCCTACCAGACTACCACTGTTTACCAGCCTACCAATGTCTACCACTGTCTACCTGCCTACCGCTGTCTAACACTGCCTACCACTGCCTACCAGCCTACCACTGTCTACCTGTCCACCACCCTACCACTACCTACCACTGTCTACCATTGTCTACTATTGTCTACCACTATCTACCATGGCCTACCACTGTCTACCACTGCCTACCTCTCTCTACCACTGCCTACCACTATCTACCACTGCCTACCATTGCCTACCACTGTCTGCCACTGTCTACTAGCCTACCACTGCCTACCACTGCCTACGACTGTCTACCACTCTCTACTAGCCTACCACTGCCTACCAACGTCTACTACCCACCACTGCCTACCACTGTCTACTAGCCTACCATTGACTACCACTGTCTACCACTGTCTGCCACTATTTACCACTATCTACCACTGCCTACCACTCTCTACCACTGTCTACCACTGTCTACTAGCCTACCACTGCCTACCATTACCTACCACTGTCTGCCACTGTCTACTAGCCTACCACTGGCTACCACTGCCTACCACTGTCTACCGCTGCCACCTACCACTGCCTACCAATATCTACCACTGCCTACCACTGGCTACCACTGCCTACCACTGTCTACCACTGCCACCTACCACTGCCTACCAAAATCTACCACTGCCTACCACTGCCCACCACTGTCTACCACTGCCTCCCACTGCCTACCACTGCCTACCACTGTCTACCACAGCCTACCACTGTCTACCACTGCCTACCACTGCCTACCACAGTCTACCACTGTCTACTAGCCGACCACTGCCTACCACTTCCTACCACTCTCTTCCACTGTCTACCACTGTCTACTAGCCTACCACTGCTTACCATTGCCTACCACCTTCTACCACTGTCTACTAGCCTACCACTGGCTACCACTGCCTACCACTGTCTACCACTGCCTACCACTGGCTACGACTGTCTACTAGCCTACCACTGCCTACCATTGCCTACCACTGCCTACCACTGTCTACTAGCCTACCACTGCCCACCACTGTCTACCACTCTCTACTAGCCTACCACTGCCTACCACTGTCCACTAGCCTACCATTGCCTACCACTGCCTATACCACTGCCTACCACTGCCTACCACTGTCTGCCACTATTTACCACTATCTACCACTGCCTACCACTCTCTACCACTGTCTGCCACTGTCTACTAGCCTACCACTGGCTACCACTGCCTACCACTATCTACCACTGCCACCTACCACTGCCTACCAATATCTACCACTTCCTACCACTGCCTACCACAGTCTACCACTGTCTACTAGCCTACCACTGTCTACCACTGTCTACTAGCCTACCACTGCCTACCATTGCCTACCACTGTCTGCCACTGTCTACTAGCCTACCACTGTCTACCACTGCTTACCACTGCCTACGACTGCCTACCACTGCCTACCACTGCCTACCACTGTCTACCACTGCCTACCACTGTCTACCACTGTCTACCACTGCCTACCACTGCCTACCACTGCCTACCACTGTCTACCACTGCCTACCACTGCCTACGACTGTCTACCACTGCCTACCATTGTCTACCACTGCCTACCACTATCTACCTCTGCCTACTACCACTATCTACCACTGCCTACCACTGTCTACCACTGTCTACTAGCCTACCACTATCTACCACTGTCTACCACTGCCTACCACTGTCTACCACTGCCTACCACTGTCTACCACTATCTACCACTGCCTACCACTGCCTACCACTGTGGGATCAGAAGACTGAGAAGTAGTTGCACAACTTCAGACTTTGGACACAGCAGTTCTCTAGAGGGGAAGGGAGGGACGCGAACAAGAAGGAGGCATGATAATTACCTAAGAACCGGAGTCATTCCAGGTTACTGATGCTGGAGTTATCAGTGAGTACAGGATTACAGGTTACTGATGCTGGAGTTAACAGTGAGTACAGGATTACAGGTTACTGATGCTGGAGTTAACAGTGAGCACAGGATTCCAGGTTACTGATGCTGGAGTTAACAGTGAGTACAGGATTACAGGTTACTGATGCTGGAGTTAACAGTGAGTACAGGATTCCAGGTTACTGATGCTGGAGTTAACAGTGAGTACAGGATTACAGGTTACTGATGCTGGAGTTAACAGTGAGCACAGGATTACAGGTTACTGATGCTGGAGTTAACAGTGAGTACAGGATTCCAGGTTACTGATGCTGGAGTTAACAGTGAGTACAGGATTACAGGTTACTGATGCTGGAGTTAACAGTGAGCACAGGATTACAGGTTACTGATGCTGGAGTTAACAGTGAGTACAGGATTACAGGTTACTGATGCTGGAGTTAACAGTGAGTACAGGATTACAGGTTACATGCTAACCAGGATTACATGCTAACCTGTTCAGCTGAGGGACACTGACTGAAAGCAGATGAATCTGCCTGGAAGGAACCCAGATGGACTTCAGTTGACATGCTCTAGTCATGTACTTGTATCTCTCTGTCAACTGTGATGTAACACAGTCTGTTTGTCTGGTCTTCCTGACTGATGGTGACTCTCTCTCTGTGCTGTGGACTAGCTGAACCTGTTCTGAGGTGACAGGAAGAGGCACTTTGGATATTGTAATTGTCCTATGTGGATAGGACTTGGGACTTGACTCTGGTCATTATTGGATGGAATAATCCGAGGATGGAGGAGAACCCAGACATCAGTAGTGATTCTGACAGGTATGTGGATGGCCTCTGTACAAACCTAACTGCAGATAGACCTACTGGTATGTGGATGGCCTCTGTACAAACCTAACAGCAGATAGACCTACAGGTATGTGGATGGCCTCTGTACAAACCTAACAGCAGATAGACCTACTGGTATGTGGATGGCCTCTGTACAAACCTAACAGCAGATAGACCTACAGGTATGTGGATGGCCTCTGTACAAACCTAACAGCAGGATAGACCTACTGGTATGTGGATGGCCTCTGTACAAACCTAACAGCAGATAGACCTACTGGTATGTCATCTACAAGTCCATGCTAGGTAAAGCTCCGCCTTATCTCAGTTCACTGGTTACGATGGCAACACCCATCCGTAGCACGCGCTCCAGCAGGTGTATCTCACTGATCATCCCTAAAGCCAACACCTCATTTGGCCGCCTTTCGTTCCAGTTCTCTGCTGCCTGTGACTGGAACGAATTGCAAAAATCGCTGAAGTTGGAGACTTTTATCTCCCTCACCAACTTCAAACATCTGCTATCTGAGCAGCTAACCGATCGCTGCAGCTGTACATAGTCTATTGGTAAATAGCCCACCCATTTTCACCTACCTCATCCCCATACTGTTTTTATTTATTTATTTTTCTGCTCTTTTGCACACCAATATCTCTACCTGTACATAACCATCTGATCATTTATCACTCCAGTGTTAATCTGCATAATTGTAATTATTTGCCTACCTTCTCATGCCTTTTGCACACAATGTGTATATATAGACTCCCCTTTTTTCTACTGTGTTATTGACTTGTTAATTGTTTACTCCATGTGTAACTCTGTGTTGTCTGTTCACACTGCTATGCCTTATCTTGGCCAGGTCGCAGTTGCAAATGAGAACTTGTTCTCAACTAGCCTACCTGGTTAAATAAAGGTGTTCTCAACTAGCCTACCTGGTTAAATAAAGGTGTTCTCAACTAGCCTACCTGGTTATATAAAGGTGAAATAAAACAAATAAAAATAAAATGTGGATGGCCTCTGTACAAACCTAACTGCAGATAGACCTACTGGTATGTGGATGGCCTCTGTACAAACCTAACTGCAGATAGACCTACTGGTATGTGGATGGCCTCTGTACAAACCTAACTGCAGATAGACCTACTGGTATGTGGATGGCCTCTGTACAAACCTAACAGCAGATAGACCTACAGGTATGTGGATGGCCTCTGTACAAACCTAACAGCAGATAGACCTACTGGTATGTGGATGGCCTCTGTACAAACCT